>NC_083772.1:36245977-36253477 GCF_963514075.1 Conger conger | reverse complement strand
GTTTTGCAGATATGTGGTCGCCCAGGCTAATGTAAAATGTTCTACCAGTTGTATAGATTCGAAACCAATTTCGAGCAATAGCATGAGAAAACAATTAGTTGTGCTGGTATTTTATGGAGTTACGATTATGAATTCGCTTTCCAATTTGATAATGGTTGCTCAACGTTATTTTAAACCGGAAAATGCCGGTTTTGTTTTTTATATATATTTTTTTACCGATTTTAATTTTTTAATCAAACACTTGAGTGTGTGCTTGTACGTGTGGACTGGTGCGTGTTTGTGCATGTTTTTGTTGGCGTGATTTGGAGGTTTTAGCCTTTGTACAGTGTCCTTTACCTCCTGACTTGGGGCAGTTATCTCTCCATTCCTCTCACGGTCACACTGTGAGCAGATCGGTGGCGAATGTTTCAGCTCACAGCTGCGTGAGGATCTCCTCTCCGAGTGTGTGCTGAGGGCGTGGTCCAAGGCCAACAGCTCGGCAGCACAGAGCAGCCAGCCTGCGTCATAACCGATTGACCAATCACAGAATATGACAGCCAGCCTGCGTCCCAGCACAGAGCAGCCTCTGTCACACCCATCTGACCAATGGCAGCGCAGAGCTTCTCCCGTCCAGTAATCCGTGCCGTTACATCTGTGGCAGGACAGTTGGGCTCCAGGACCAGTCTGGCAGGCTTTCCTGCTCATTATGTATAAAGCAGACACGGTGCTGGGCCACGCCAACCGGGACCAGGAACGGTGATGATCAGATGAATAAGAGCTGGTGCTGAAGAGCTGGCTTGGAATGCAATCCTGGACTGTGGGAGGGAGGGAGGGTTATTCTCTCCCTGTCTGGGGCTTCAGCAGCTGGTCTGTAAGAGGGAGGGATGGAGGGTTATTCTCTCCCTGTCTGGGGCTTCAGCAGCTGGGCTGTAAGAGGGAGGGAGGGAGGGTTATTCTCTCCCTGTCTGGGGCTTCAGCAGCTGGGCTGTAAGAGGGAGGGATGGAGGGTTATTCTCTCCCTGTCTGGGGCTTCAGCAGCTGGTCTGTAAGAGGGAGGGATGGAGGGTTATTCTCCCCCTGTCTGGGGCTTCAGCAGCTGGGCTGTAAGAGGGAGGGATGGAGGGTTATTCTCTCCCTGTCTGGGGCTTCAGCAGCTGGGCTGTAAGAGGGAGGGATGGAGGGTTATTCTCTCCCTGTCTGCGGCTTCAGCAGCTGGGCTGTAAGCGAGGGATGGAGGGTTATTCTCTCCCTGTCTGGGGCTTCAGCAGACTGGGCCGAACAGGTTTCAATTCCAGCCATCACCATCATCAATAAATTTGACAGCCGACTGTTGTGTTTCGCTAGCTCACTTTACATTGGATGTCAACAGCTATGATGTTTTCACTCGTTAGATTAAGCGTCGATGCTCTGGTTCAGTTGTAACCAGCTAATTTAGCTAGCTAGCCCCAGTCTCTCATAAGACGACACCTGTAGTATGTGCACAATCAAGTAGCCACCGTGAATAGCCACCCACTTTATATTTAGTATCGAGTTAAATAGGAAAAATCAAACAGAACGACTATGATTAAAATCAATTCACTATATGGGAATGAACACAGTAGACCCTCTGTCATTAATTACGATGAATTTGTTTCCTCAGCGTCCGATGGCTGATGTGTTTTGCTCTGTGTGTGGGTGCATGCATGTGTGCTTCATTTTGTGCTTTGTGTAGGAACTCTCCTTTAATTATTACATTTCTTCTAATGGTGCACATCCAAAAACAATGTCTTTGAGGAACATTGATTCAAACTAGTTCAACAGGTAAAGCAGTGGTGGAGGATGTGTGGGTGTTTGGGTGTACAGTGATGAATGTGCTAAACCTAGCCCTGTACAGTTTTTAACCCTGTCAGTTTTGCTGTCCTGGCTCACTGCCTATCATGCATGACTCCCAGTTGGTGGCGTTTGTGTTGTGGGTGAGGGGGCTGGTTGAAGAACATTCTGGAAGGGAATGGTAGAAACCTGCATCTTCAGGGCCGGTAGAGGAAATGCGGCCTCTGGTCAACTGAGTGCAATTCCATCTTGAGTATCATTTCAGTAATAAAGTATGTGTTCTTTAATAACTGAGGGAAATCAGGCCAGATCTGTGGAGCAGCCAGACAGGGTTTTTCCTTGGCCTTTGCTGGTACTCACTCATGCTAATGCACATAGTGCACAAGTCTTTTATTCTGTGAAATACAGTTTTTGGAGTACAATGTAGGCTTTGGTAGTACCTGGAGCGTTGTCTTTAGAGGTCGGAGGTCCTTGAAGCTCTTTGAATATTTGAATATTACACCATTTATTTGAATAGGACACATAAAATAAATCTAAAACATAAATAAAAAGTAAATACAAAAATATAGGACACCATAAAATATCTACCTTTGTTAAAATATGAGCATGAATTTGTTAAAGCTTTTACCTTTTCAGAAGATTGCACTCTTTCACTGTGCACCCTCTCTTTTCGCTCTTTCTCTACTGAATTGAGTTTTCCCTGAGCTGCGGCAGCTGCTTCTACTCCTCCTACCGACATCTTGGTGGCATCTAGTACAACGTACTGCCATCCGCTGGCCGAAAGACCACATTGCACCCAAAAATCCAAATTAACTGCTATTCATTCGGATTTGATTAACTGAGGCAGTTAACATATTGATGTGAGAATAGTTTGGGGCTTTAAATGTGGCTGGCAGAAAAGCAGAGGAAAGTGTATATCCCAAGAGGGTAGAAAACCAAGGCAGCAGAAGCCCTTCGCCAGCTAATGCTAGCTGTGGTAATGCTAGCGTTAATAAAAACAAGGAAACACGCCGGACTGGATGTGTCGTTTGTGTGATGCCGGTTGCGTGTCTCCCAATGTCCTTTGACCAGGCGTTGAGTGAGTGTGGTGTTGTGCTGTTCTGGTGCTGAGCGTGGAGGCTGATTCCCCTCTGTCTTGCCGCTCCACAGATCTGTGACTTTGGGCTGGCCCGGGTGGAGGAGCCAGACGAGTCGCGTCACATGACCCAGGAGGTGGTGACCCAGTACTACCGCGCCCCGGAGATCCTCATGGGCAGCCGCCACTACTCCAACGCCATCGACATCTGGTCTGTGGGCTGCATCTTCGCTGAGCTCCTGGGCCGGCGCATCCTCTTCCAGGCCCTGAGCCCCATCCAGCAGGTGAGTGTGTGAGAGCGTGTGCTACAATGGTGTGCTACTCTGCAAGGGTTACATTTTTATCTGTGTGATCACTTTAGAACTGGGAACTGTACTTTCCTCTATGGTCTTCAGCACACTTGTCCCTGTTTCTGATTTGCGCTTTAATCTACGTCGCTCTGGATAGGAGTGTCTGCTAAATTACTGGAATGTAATGTAACGCTTTTTTTGTTTTAATCTTGATTACGGCTTACAGCTCATGAAAATCTAAAATCCAGTATCAGACCAATCAAAAAAAGGATTTATAATACAGAAATGTCGACCTTCTGAAAAGTATGTTCATTTATGCACTCAATACTTGGTCTGGCAATCATGGGGAAGACTGCTCACTTGAAGACACTCATTGACAAGGGTAAGCCACAGAAGGTCATTGCTGAAAGAGTTTTGTATCAAAGCATATTCATGGAAAGTTGACTGGAAGGGGTGTGGTAGGAAAAGGTGCACAAGCAACAGGGATGACCGCTGCCTTGAGAGGATTCTCAAACAAAGCCGATTCAAGAACTTGGCGGAGCTTCACAAGGAGTGGACTGAGGCTGGAATCAGTGCATCAAGAGCCACCATGCACAGACGTGTCCAGGAAATGGGCTACAAATGCTGCATTCCTAGTATCAAGCCACTCCTGAACCAGAGACAATGTCAGAATCATCTTACCTGGGCTAAGGAGAAAAATAACTGGACCGATGCTCAGTGGTCCAAAGTCCTATTTTCAGATGAAAGTAAATTTCGCATTTCATTTGGAAATCAAGGTCCCAGAGTCTGGAGGAAGAGTGGTTGAAGTTGCTTGAAGTCCAGTGTGAAGTCAGTACAGTCAGTCAGTAATGAGTCAGTAATGATTTGGGGTGCCATGTCATCTGCTGGTGTTGGTCCACAGTGTTTTATCAAGTCAGAGTCAACGCAGCCGTCAACCAGGAGATTTTAGAGCTGCTTCCACCTGCTGACAAGCTTGATGGAAATGCTGATTTCCTTTTCCAGCAGGACTTGGCATCTGCCCCCAGTGCCAAAACTACTCGTAACTGGTTTGCTGACCATGGTATTACTGTGCTTCATTGGCCAGCCAAACTGCCTGACCTGAACCATTGTCAAGAGGAAGTTGAGAGACACCAGACCCAACAATACAGTCGAGCTGAACCATGGCTTCCTATCACTGTAAGCTGTAATGGATGTTCAGTTCAGGGGTTACGTCATTCCCAGGCTTCCCCACGCTGGGGTTTCCACTGGAAAGGTTCTGTCTCTGCTTGGTTGCCAGATCACACTGTGTTTGTGTGTTTCAGCTGGACCTGATCACAGACCTGTTGGGGACCCCGTCCCTGGAGGCCATGAGAACAGCATGCGAGGGCGCGAGGGCCCACATTCTCAGGGGACCCCACAAACCGGTGAATATACCCGCCTGCCCACCACACAGGTCTGCAGACGTTTTTGAGAGATGAGCAAGTACACATGGAGTTTGGCTGAGCTTGGCCATTCTGGCAGAGAGGCTGCCCCAGCCTGTGTGGGGGCTGAGCCAGGAGCACCTTCTAAGCTTGATTAGTCATGGCTGTACCTGTGTGACGTTTGTGAAAGCGGTTTAATAAACGTTCCTCCTCCTTCGCACAACGTTGGGGATGTTCTTCTTAGTTAATAGTTGCAGGTTTGCATTGACCGTTCTAATGTAAGCTAGTAATGTAACGGTTTAATGGTAAATATAGATTAGCATGTAGAAACTGAGGTTTCAGGCATTTAGAGAAAGGTGCAGGCATCTGAATGCAACCCATGTGCTTGTCTATGCACTGAGCATGTCACTTCCTGTCTCCACAGCCATCACTTCCTGTCCTGTACACCTTGTCCAGCCAAGCCACTCATGAAGCTGTGCACCTGCTCTGCAGGATGCTGGTGTTCGACCCGGTGAGTGCCTTATGGGTGGCTGCTAAACATGGGTTACCAGGGACTGTTCTCACCATCCCTGTCCAGAGGTGAACCGCATAGTTGACCTCTGACCAGCAGCAGTGTGTAGTGTAAAAGAACATCACCTCTGAGATGAAAAGCATATCAGTGGCCTTTGTTGTTCATGAAAGGCATGCTGCTCCTACTTCTCTGAAGGCCTGAGCTAGATCACAGGTGCAAACGTAATTGAGGTAGAGTCCTTTGATTGGCTAACACTGAGATACCACGATTAGATTACAGCACTGGTCCTCGCTCCTGGAGTGTCTCTCAATATCTGTTCTTGTCCGTTCTTGTGTTTTCGTGAACTTGTTTGACATCATCTTTCACAGCCCAAGTACGGTTCCAATGTCAAGGACGCCAGAAAACAAGAACTGATGAGACGCCAGAAAACAAGAACTGATGAAATGCCAGGATGTGTTCTTGATCCCTTTTAACAAGGATGCATCGGATGCATTCTTGCCCAACAAGAACGGACCTAATGTCCCAGCATTCATTGCGAGATGGCAGGCGAGACGAGCCTAGCTCACAAATCAAGTTTTTAATTTCACCATTTCTGCAATAAAATCTTTCTAAGAAAAAAAGAGGAGTGAAATATGTATTATAACCGCCAAATCTTTGCTAATTTTAAGCATACAATGGGCCCTGTAGTTAAAAGAAATGTATACAACTCAACACTGCTATCTAATAGAGTTAAAGTTAACTGAGCCGGGTCAGCTGACTCGTAAGCCCCAGTTAGATTTTTGTGCATAACACGGATGTGGCAACCTAAATGCATTAGCTAGCTAAGGAACAGCGTGTGATAGGTTTGTTTGGCTCACTAGTTTTAAGTAGGCTACAATTTGTCTACAATTAGAATTAAATTATACCCAAAACCATAGTGTAGCAGCTTTACAAAGACATTAGATACACAAGCTGGAGAGTTGGGAGACTGCTACTGCTACTGCTGTCACAAGGACGCATTGCATCTCAAATGCAGATGAGTGTTCTCTATCCTTGTCAACTTGCAAGACCGTTCTCATCCAGAACACATTGCAAGACCGTTCTCATCCAGAACACATTGCAAGACCGTTCTCATCCAGAACACATTGCAAGACCGTTCTCATCCAGAACACATTGCAAGACCGTTCTCATCCAGAACACATCGCAAGACCGTTCTCATCCCGAGCACATTGCAAGACCGTTCTCATCCCGAGCACATCGCAAGAACATTCTTGCATTCCTGGTATTGAGAAGACACCCCTGGTCCTGGAGAGCTGCAGGGTGTGCTGGCTTTTGTACTCTGTACTTAACTGCGATGAACTGTTTTAATTAATCAATTAACTCACCTCACCTTGAAAACAGAAACCAGCCCACCCTGCGCCTCTCCCAGGGCAGGAGTTAGGACCAGTAGATTACCTGATCTGACATTGTCAGTGTGCATTATAGTAGTAAACTTGTTCTAAAACCGTTTGAAACATTAATTAAACATTAAACATTAATTCATGATTAATGTGTGTGTGTGCACGTGTGGTTGTATGTCCTGCTTGTGGGTTTGTACTCTTGTGATGTGATGTTCGGTTGGCGTTTCTTGCAGTTGAAGCGGATCTCGGCGAAGGACGCTTTGGCGCACCCGTACCTGGACGAAGGCCGGCTGAGGTACCACACCTGCATGTGCAAGTGCTGCTACACCACCTCCTCCGGCCGGGTGTACACCAGCCACTTCGAGCCCGTCACCAACCCCAAGTTCGACGACGGCTTCGAGAAGAACCTCACGTCCGTGCGGCAGGTCAAGGGTGAGTGCCTCCGAGCCAGGGATGTGATTGGCCATTCCGCGTCTTCATCCGCTTGCCTCCTATTGGGCTTCCTCTTACCGAATCAAAATGTTTGGGATCATTGCCTTGCTGTGGGATGAAGACCGTGCAATGAGTTTGGCGGCATTTGATTGAACTTTAGCAGATAAGATGATTCTGTCCACTTCAGAATTCATTCTTCTGCTGCTATCCACATTATTGGTTATGGTATTATTATTTCTCCTTAAGACTTTAACCTCTCTTTGGTTTATTGTTAAGGCAGACGGAGCATTGAGCCTTTTTGAGGCCATGCAGTTTTCTACCCTGAGGAGTGTGGTTGTGGGTAGTTGTGCTTGGTTTATTTTTGCTTTTGTCTTTTTATGTGTTTTTCGTCTTGGATTTAGATTTTATTTTATTACTTACATTTATGTGACAGTTTATGTCCAGTTTAGTTTATTAAAGATAATTCATTTGAATATTTAGTACCTACAATTTATTTATTTAAGAGCATGGGCTGAGGACCGTAAACCAAATATTATCACTCATTCTGAAACATGGCGAAGCAGCAAGATTGCTGATGATGAAATGAATATCACAAATTATGTACACAAATTATGCAGATAGAAAT
>NC_083772.1:36173477-36243477 GCF_963514075.1 Conger conger | reverse complement strand
TTGCCTGCGTGTACACTTGAACACTGACACACGTGCACACATGCGTGATCGCAGGGGGAAATAACAGATATATTACTATTTAATATATTTTTTAGATTTTTTTATTGCTATTGTTTCTTAACATTCTATGGCATGCTTTCTCATGGTCCACAGAATATATGTAAATAAGTGAAAAAATAGATTTAAACTCAGAATTTTAAATTGTTTTAACACCTGAAAAAACATTTTAATGAAAATCAAACCAGACTGCTGTATAGAAGGTGAATTAGCCTGCACATTTTTTTAGGGCTGTGAATTTCATTTTATTTTTGAGACCTATATAAATATATATATAAATATATAAATAGATGTATAAATATATATTTTCTTTTTTTCTGGTTCCCTGCACTGGAAAGTGTACAAAAAACTAAGAATTGTACAAAAATGGAATGGGGGGGGGGGGAAGCAAAAAATGCATCACCAATTATGTTATTTTTCTTGTGTGTACTGCGGAGCTGTGGAATGAATATTGAAGTAGAAACATTCTGGGATTATTTTTTAGCTTTCATTTTGTCCTTATTAATAATAATATTCTTTGAACTTATCCTACTTTAGAGAAACACTGAACTGTTGTGTGTATATGTATATAATTGATTCACAATGTTAGTCTCTACCTCCCAAAATCAGTGTCCCTTCCAGCTTTTATATGTAAGTCAAACAGGTTTTTTCACTGAAAAACAAATAAATTCACTGGATTCAGAACATTGGGGCCGGTGGGGGGGTTATCTGTGGGGTTGTGGCTAAGGAACATTCTATCCCAGTATTTTAAAGTGGAATGCCAACTCATTTGGTTTGGACTGTTAATCACCATAATCAGCCATTTTCTGTGTTAGAAGATTACAGAGTTCCACTGAGAGAGCTGGCACATCTTTTCAATTTGGAAGTTCTTAAAGGTTTTTCTTTTATTTATTTTGTCGTGGGGGGTGCCAAAAACCAAACATACGCATTGTTTGCTGTGAGAGACTAGCTTGAACTCCCGTTGCACGAAATCTAAACCGGTACTTGCGCTATCAAAGATTTTTTTATAAGATATTTGAAGTTTATACTCAAAGGTAAAATTATTTGGATACATTTTATGATGATAAATAAAAGGGGAAGCCCTGATTTGGATGACTGGAAAGCCAAGGTGGAACGCGAGAAGGGCCAAAGATGAAGAATCATCAAATGTTTTACTGTGTGGCAAAAATGGCGCTCACTTTCTTGAAGATTTGAAGTACAGTGGTGAAACTCATTAAATGTGACATTTAAAGAACAAATTGTCTGTGTTTTATTTGGATTTCCAAAGGTACTTTTTTTTTTTCTTTTTTTTTTTTTTACCATGTGCTTTTTAAAAATGATATCCATCCATCTATCCATTATGTGAACCCCCTTATCCTGAACAGGGTCGCAGGGGGGCTGGAGCCTATCCCAGCATACATTTGGCAAAAGGCAGGAATACACACTGGACAGGTCGCCAGTCCATCGCACACACACCATTCACTCACACAATTATACACTCATACCTACAGGAAATTTAGACTCTCCAATCAACCTAACCTGCATGTCTTTGGACTGTGGGAGGAAACCGGAGTACCCGGAGGAAACCCACGCAGACACAGGGAGAACATGCAAACTCCGAGAGAGGCCCCGGCCGACGGGGATTCGAACCCAGGACCTCCTTGCTGTGAGGCGGCAGTTCTACCCACTGCACCATCCGTGCCGCCACACATATACACATATATATACATATATATACATACATGCATACTTCTTTTTTCTTTTTTTTTGTATGTACTGTACCAACAGAAATATCAAGTTCCAATACATAACACACCTGAAAAGCTTCAGACTCCAGTTATCCTTCAAGTGTCCTGTAAAGGAATGGAAGTGCATCCCATGGTTAAAATGTCTGGTAATATTTCATAGTATTATAATAATCATAGTATTTTAGACTACAAAGACATTTGTATTTGCTATGTTATACAATAGAATGGCATGGCATTCCTTTTAAAATGCCTGGTCATATTTCACAGATGTACAAGGCACTTCATGACACTTACATAATCCATTGTTTGCCCTGTCACTCTTCTGGCAAAGATTCCCACTTGAGACAAGTGACAATGAGCCAGTCAGTGGTTCTGCGAGGCAGCCTTTATCATCGCTCTCCCGGAACTGCCTCACGGTGACCAGATGACATGGTGGGAAGCTAGGCCTCTACGCAGCCGATGCCTAGTGGCTAACGCCGCAATCCTACCCAGAGCTGCCGGAAGAAGTTAGAACCGCCACTCGACCTCTTCCTCCTAAGGCTCGGCACGATACACCTATAGCAGCAGGTCCACACCCTCCGCCATGGCAAACTCGGTAAAGTGCTTTCCCACCTTGATGACCTGGAGGCGAAAGGGGCAACCAAGGGACTTGGGCGCTGGTAATGTGGGACGCACACATGCAGGGGGAACCGGAGTCCAAAAATAAGGTAAATATGCATGTGGTGTATTTACAGATGGTGCAAGACAATATTTAGGCTACAGTGGACTTGAAAATGTTAAAATAAATAAAAAACTATGGTATCTCACTTTACCTCGGAGTTCAGCCAGCTCAGCAACCCTAGGCATCGGGTAGGCAAGGGCTGAAATGGAATTTAGTTGCTTCAAGTACTATCAGCTTAGCAAGTTGGACCAAGTGATAAAAGGCCGATGTTGTACTGCGTTAACTTAATTCGACTGGGTTCCTCTCATAATAGTCCCTTTTGGATGTACTCCATCAAATCACCCTCTTGTGACACTTCTGAGGAAAAAAAACTTCGCAAAAATAAACCGTAATTTATCACTTTTGAGAAAAAAAACAGCCATCAAAACAGTACATCAAAATAATTTTCACATCAAAGAACAAAAAAGCTGCTAAAATAGATGTTTCTGTATTTTGTGTTTTGTACTGTCATTGTTCATGCTTTTTCTTCACAATAAAAAAAATATAAACTACATGATATTTGGAGAATAATGTCAGGTGAATCATTTTTAAAGCGCAAACGCATTACTAGATTCTTATTTTTACTATTTCAATTCGTACGCATGTGATTTCTCCAGAGTCAGAATATTTAGGTTCAACCATCGAGGTAAACCCTGAGAGTATATTGTGGTTAAACCGGCTGTTTCCCTCCGTGCAAGTTAAAGGTTGCACATGGGGTTCATACGTGTATTGTCCGGGCGGTTGATGGTGGTGTGTATAATTTTTCATGTAAATGTAATCTTATTTACGCAATTTTATTGGTAAAAATGGAATCGCACATTGTTGTTAATAAACTGTATTCTTATTGGGCTATGCAATTATGTTAACATACATAGATTGGTTGCTGTTGCTAACTACCCATATTGAGCATTGTTTTCTTGTGATAGGGTTCTGTATATGGACATGCCTCCGTTACCAGGCGCTGAGTTGGTTCAGACCCCGGTACAGCTGTACCGCTACTTACTTCGGTGCTGCAAGAAATTACCTACTCCGGTCATGCAACAGCACTATCGGCATGCAGTGAGACAGGTAATCTACCTTTGATTAAAGGTGACTAGACGTCAGGTTTTAATAATTAATGGGGCGTTTTAAGACTAGATCACTATGTTTTTTCCCACAAGCATAGAATGGACGGTAGTTTTGTTTTTCTTGTATTTTTTACATTCATGATATAAAAACGTTTTGGACATCAAAATAACATCATGTCATTGACCCATAGAATAGAATGCCTGGTCATGGTGAGTTTTCATTTATGTACAAGGCACTTCATGCCACATACAGAATCCATTGTTTGCCCTGTCACTCTTCTGGCAAAGATTCCACAAGTGACAGTGAGTCTGAGGTCATTTGGAACTACTCCTCTCTGTATCATTGTGGATTCCATCTGACATATTTTCCCAGGCCCTGTATGTGCAAATGGCAGGAATAGGTGGCATGAGAGAGACAGTTTTACTGCTGTATAATGGCCTGTTCTTAGTCACTGCTGCAGTCGTTGTTTGCAATGAATATTGTTTTGTAGCGGGGAAATGTAGCTAGCATGGGCTCATGTCTTGGGCGACATCATGTTTGCTGTGTGTTGTGGTTACTAACAAGGCTTTGTGGGTGTCGATTAGATGGGGATGGCCTGTTAAACAAGCAAGTATTGTGGTCTCATGACTAGCTCTAGCTATCCAAAAAAAAAGCATGATTTTTATCTGAAATCTTGATGGTCTCTTGCCTCCTCTGCTACAATACGATCTAAACCTGTTGAGGGTGCTGTAAACTGTAACTGACTGTGCCAGTATGAAGTTTTCATCGTGTTTATTGTATTATCCTGGTGAACATTAGAATAAGCTTAATATCTTCAAATAATAGCATATTGCAAAAACTTCAACTAAAGTTGGATACACTCTCACATTTAATGACAAAGCAAATATCATACGTATATAGAAAGATCAGTTGGTAATCATTTTATTATGGAGGAGCGGGCAGGAGGGGACCCGGTGTTTCTCACATGGATTCCTGCCAACCTTCCAGGACCCTCACATTCTCTAAATCACATTGACTGGATAGGCACCAAATATCTTTTGGGAAAATGTGAACGGCATTCTTGCTGTCATATGTGATTTCTCTGGTTCTCTGGCACAGGGATACAGCAGTCATGCAGATGAAGATGACCCTCGTCGGATCTCCCAGATCATTCAGCGGGCTATTGAGGATGCCGACTGGATCCTCAACAAAGTGGGTAACGAATTAGATAAGATGGAACATTTTCAACTGAAGGTCTCAAAGAAATGATAAATGTATTAGCTTTGGCCTACTGCAACTTGCTAGGCTATTAATTTGCTGATTATTATAATATTATAACATTTTATCTCCATTCATTGTCAATGAGATGCAAAGGTTTTCTTTGATTGTAGATTGAAGTGACAAATAAAACACGAAAATGTAAAAAAGGAAAATGTTTTCTTGTTTCCTGGCTCTTTTTGAATGTTTTGGTCCCTGACCCTGTTTATGGTTTTGCACTTTATTGAACGTCACACTGGATAAGAATGTATGCCTATAATGTACTGTAAAGTAACTCCTCCTAGGTGGTATGAGAGAAGGATCAAAACATGTGTTGTTAGATATTAATGCTAAAGGAGGTTTTACCAGTTACTGGGGCACTTTTTCCCGCAGGGATATTGAATGTTTGATGATTTTTAAAATGGAAAGTTTTACCGAATTTGCTGTAATTAGGTTATCTGCATAATCTTTAATCTATACTTACACTAGTCTTTTTCTTTTCTCAGTATAAGCAGAATTAGAAGAAGGAAGCAAAAAGGTTTCAGATGGGAAAGAACGATGTCATCATTCTGCGCTTCTGCTGCTCAGGGAAGATCGAGGTCATCATTCTGCGCTCCTGCTGCTCAGGGAAGATCGAGGTCATCATTCTGCGTTTCTGCTGCTCAGGGAAGACCTGTGATGCGCTGTTGTAAGCTTGTGGCCAAAGGACTAAAACATGCCTCAGATATACAGTACCAGGGCTGGCGGTGCCGGATGCAAAAATCCCAGTACTTAGCACTGAGACCGTGGATCCTGCTGCCATGTGCTGTCCACCATGTCTCGAAACTGATCAAAATATGTACTTGCCAAAAAGACGCATAATTAGTTTGGTGGTTCAGTAGTAACATGGAGTTGCTCCACCTGTGGGAAACAGCGAGTTACTGGTACTGTCACTGACTGCTCCACCTGTCCACCTGTTTGGGAAGGGTATCTGGACAAAAGGAGGAATTAAATAAATGTTGATGTTGTAACATATTCATTTTACTGCTATATTATGACTGTTTTATAAATGCTTCAGTGGTCTAATGTTATCAGAACTAAAAAAAATGAGTATGTGACACAAAGTTTGGATGAGTAGTTTTGGCTATCTGCAGCCTATACTTGAAGGGTGAACTGATTCCAGGAAGGCTCTGTAATCTGTCCAGGGTGTGCACTTAGTGAAGTAATGCAAGTTTTACTTGACATCTGAAAATGTATAAAATACGTGTATGTAATTAGGTTTTTACTTTAATATGTGTTGAAGTTTGAGGCATGATTTGGCAGATGAGGTATATTATTTTATTTTATATCTTCATAAAGTTGCTGTTTGTGGGCTGTCGAGAACCAAAGTCTGCCTACTGAATTGTACATGATTATCAAACAAATATTTTCATGTAAATGATGTATTTCCTGCTCTTGTATTCCTCATGCTGACATATGGCAGAAAAATGATGTACCAATGATTGAAGCTGATCCACCCAATTAAAACCAATTAACAAACCTCGGCAAACTGGACGGATGGTGTCTTAGCTGTTACCCACAGAGATATTTTGAAATGTATTTAAAGTTTTTATCAACAGCAGTTATCATGATAGAACAATCATCAGACCCTACACCCCTGCCAGACCTCTTCGTTCAGCCTCCACAGGCCGCTTGGCACCTCCCCCTCTCCGAACTTCCACCTCACGCTCACGACTACTGTCTGTTCTGGCTCCACGGTGGTGGAACAAACTCCCTGTTGAGGTCAGAACTGTAGAATCTCTCCCCACCTTCAAGCACAAACTGAAGACTTCAAGCAGCACCTCTCCCCATCCCTCCCAACCTCCCTGTGAACCTTAATTGTTGTCTTTGTGATTTACTTTGTGTTTTGGTATTTTTAGTTGGCTAGGTAAGCAGTATTTGGATAGTTAAGTTTGGTCACTTTTGCTTTGTTGTTTGTTTATTTGTTGATTAAAAAAAAAAAAAAAAAAAATAGGCCCTGGTCCTTTGTTGTACAGGTAGCAATTGAAATTGTACTTCCCTCTAGGGTCTTTCAACGCACTTAGCCCTGGTTATGGGTATGCACTTTGTTGTACATCGCTCTGGATAAGAGCGTCTGCCAGATGCAATGTAGAATATTTATACTTGATAACCCTACTGAGAGCAGTGTGTTACGCGTACACTCTCCTACTGAGAGCTGTGTGTTATGTGCACACTCTCCGACTGAGAGCAGTGTGTTATGTGCACTCTCCTACTGAGAGCAGTGTGAAACGTGTGCAGGTTTACCTAATAAAGTGGACACTGAGTATGTTGTTCCATGTTTAAATGGTAAATGGTAGGCATTTATATAGCGCCTTTATCCAAAGCACTGTACAATTGATGCTTCTCCATTCACCCATTCATACACACACTCACGGCATTTGGCTGCCATGCAAGGCCCCGACCAGCTCATCAGGAGCATTTTGGGGGTTAGGTGTCTTGCTCAGGGACACTTCGACACAGGCGGGCGGGGGATCGAACCGGCAACCCTCCGACTGCCAGACAACTGCTCTTACTGCCTGAGCCATGTCGCCCCCTTTCTTAAGACACTAAATCTTTTCATGGGGCCCCAAAATTCCTGTTGGCACCTCTGGGTACTAAAATGCCATGAAGGCCAAACCATACTATTGTATCCACTGTTGCTGGTGTATCGAAATAAGGCTGCTGAATATTTTGCCTTTTGATGTCGGTGAGGTTTGGCCAGATGCGGCTTCCGTACAAACGGCAAACGACCATGCTGGATGGTGGCTGTAGTTTTGCTGTGGTTTTATTACAGTATAAAACACAGAGGAACTGAATACGCAAATACAACAAAGGCTTTTAGTTAATATTACAACTATATAATGGCTGGGAGTCGGCTTGAAAAGTTCGGCACAGTGTATTCGCGGTAAGTATAGCTATATTTTGGCTTAACGACTTCGGGAGCCAGAGCGAGCTAGCAGACGTCAGTCCGACCATTTCAAGGTTAATAGCACTCAAATAGCTACAGTTTAACTAATTAGCTTGCTAAGATTGTGTTATTGCTCTAGTTGGTAAGACGTGTTATATTACTTAGGTCTAACGTTAGGTGTTATTAGCTTGCCCAGTCATTGTTTCGATGATTTTAACGTCGCAGCTCCGTTTTGTAGGGTTCGGGACTTGATGCGGGCGGGTGTCATGAAAGAGAAGGACAAGCCAATTTGGTTCGATGTATACGCCGCCTTTCCACCCATGAGCGAGCCCCTGTATATAAAACCTAAGCCCAGGGTGTTCGGAAAGGTGACTGATCCCGTGCCAGACGTCTTTTACAAAGAGGATGCGATCAGAGCGTAAGTATGACGAGATTTATGTTTATGTTTCTCCTTTTGCTGATATTTTCTCAGTGAGATTCTGTTTGCCATTGTCTGTGTATTATTCAGTTTTAAAACTGAAATGTCAGTCTTTGGTAAGCGTTTGAGGACAGCTGTCCTTGAAATGAGCATAAAGAGTATTTTTTTGTACAGTCTTACACTGATGGTGTGGGTATGAGCAGCGTTGTATACTGCTGTTTTTTTTTTTTTTTTACTGGGGTTGAAAACTGTCTAGTTATATTTTTTGTACCTTTAATACTTACCATTGTGCTTCTTAGTCTAAATGTTTCTGAGGAGTGACAACAAATAAAACTGGCTTAGCCTATATACAAAGTGAAGTTGGTAATATGGGAACATGTGAAGAACATGAGCTTTGTAATGGTGATCAATAATGTATTTTAAATGTCTCCTCCCAGGAAATTCTTTAAGGTGTATGGAAGTGGGCCGAAGGCTTTTGAGCTCGGCAAAACCAACTTTGTGTCACCTTGTCAAAGGTACGGAAGTGATGTTATTTGGATGTATTTGTCCTTCTCTCGGTGAATATTAAAATACATTTGAACAAGAACTTTTTTAGCTTTGGGTATGTAGGCTAATTGTTATTATTTTGATCAGCAGTGGTTGATGGCTTGTTGTTAAGATTCCTTTTTGCGATGATGCAAAGGCTTACATTTCATGGTAGGATGTGGTGTAATCAATATGAAGTGGCCCCACCCAAATTCCAACGGGGGTTTAGCTAATGAGCTGCTTCTTATGTGAAAGTGTATTTTGTTTCATTAGAGCACGACCCCTAAAATTATACCGCTTACCAGGTTATCAGAAACCTCTGTAAATATCAGGAACATCATTCATTGCAAATAGAATACTAAATATTGGACCTGAAATTATTATCTATTAAAAAACCCAGACAATGAATCATTCCTTTATTTTGTACACATTCATTTGTGTGTACATTTGTATGTATGTATGTGTGTGTGTGTGTGTGTGTGAATTTGTATGTGTATAATTCTGTGTGTGAATTTGTATGTGTGTATAATTCTGTGTGTGAATTTGTATGTGTGTATAATTCTGTGTGTGAATTTGTATGTGTGTATAATTCTGTGTGTGTGTATAATTCTGTGTGTGAATTTGTATGTGTGTATAATTCTGTGTGTGTGTGTATAATTGTGTGTGTGTGTGTAATTGTGTGTGTGTGTATAATTCTGTGTGTGTGTGTAATTGTGTGTGTATAATTGTATGTGTATGTGTGTGTGTGTGTGTGTAATTGTGTAATTGTGTGTATGTGTGTGTGTGTGTGTAATTGTGTGTGTGTGTGTGTAGGTTTGTTGTGAAGTACCAGGAGTTGAAGGCGCAGGAGCACCTGGAGGAGCAGGACCTGTTTGAGGGAGCAGGGAGAGTCCTCCTCTCAGAAGGCATCATTCTGCGAAGGAGGGGCGTTCCTATGGTCAGTATCCAGTGAGAAATGATGCTCCTTATTTCATAATGATAGGTCACTTGGGCAGTTCCATCTTTAACTCCAGAGACAACAGAAGTCATCACAAGTTTTAGGACTGAAGTTCATGCTAAACAAAGTTTCTTCTGAAAACTTAAAAGACGAAGTGCTGATGATCTTTTGATGTGACCTGGCTTGCTGTATTCATTAGTGTATCACCTGTGTTAGGTTTGTGAATGTTTGCCAAAATATTACTTGTTAAACACAATATACTATTTTCTGTGAGATTGTGTCAATATAGAAGAATACAGTTGGGAGCAGGTGGGAGGGTTGTCAGGATAGAGGGTTGACTGTTGTGTTGGATAACTCCATGTTCAAAGAATTGTAGATATCGGCAATCTTCCTGTCAAAGAAGTTGATCAAGTCCTCTGCAGTGAGGGTAGAACGGGGCGGTGCAGGGGCAGGTTTGAGCAGTGAGGAGAAAGTAGGGGACAGTTTGAGCAGTGAGGACAAAGTAGGGGACAGTTTGCTTGGGTTATGGGATGAGCTTTCAGTTTTCACGTTTGATAACATTTAGCCTTAGCACCTATGAGAGGAGGAAAATGCAGGGAGGAGTGATTGGTAGCTGGACAGGTCAGCAGGGTCTAGGCATCTTCTCTGTACAAGTTAAATTTAATTTGTAATTTATTCTGTATGGGGTCGTCTTGTGTCACAGTTACACTTTTGGTCCAATTGGCCTAGCCTTCTGCAAACTGTCATCATGGGCAACATTTCTGTCATCCATCAATAATCCAGCAACGCCGAGACGCCGCCGCAGGTGCCAAGCCAGACGTCAGTGCGGACGCCAGTGCAGATGCAGACATCAGCGCAGACGCAGACGTCAGTGCAGACATCAGCGCAGATGCCAGTTCAGACGCAGACGTCAGTGCGGACGCCAGTGCAGACGCAGACGTCAGTGCGGACGCCAGTGCAGACGCCAGTGCAGACGCAGACGTCAGTGCGGACGCCAGTGCAGACGCCAGTGCAGACGCAGACGTCAGTGCGGACGCCAGTGCTGATGCAGACGTCAGTGCGGACGCCAGTGCAGACGCCAAGCCGGACGTCAGCGCAGACATCAGTGCAGACGCCAAGCCAGACGTCAGCGCAGTCATCAGTGCAGACCCCAAGCCAGACGTCAGCGCAGTCATCAGTGCAGACGTCAGTGCAGACGTCAGTGCAGACGCCAAGCCAGACGTCAGCGCAGACATCAGTGCAGACGCCAAGCCAGATGCCAAGCCAGACGCTGAGGGAGCAGGTCCAAGGAACACCCCCGGGACGTCTTCCTGAGACTCCACACCACCCCAAGACCCACACGCTTCCCAGGTCCTACAGAGAAACACACACGCTGCCCAGGTCACACGCGCACACACACACACACACACACACACACACAGAAACGCGCACACACGGGCAAACACACACAGACGCTTGCACGCATACACAAACGCACAGGCACGTGCACACACAGAAAGGCACACACACAGAAAGGCACGCACGCACACACAGTCATCAGACAGTACATGCATTTGCAGAGGGACCTGTGGGGAAGGTGATTTCCTGCCTCCCCTACCACTGAGGGGGAAAAATTGTCCTTTTTATATTTTTTGGCCCAGTGTGGCCACTGTAGTTACCTCGGCATTGCTTTGTCATGATTGGTCCATGTTGCCTCTTGTACTTCTGGACAGAGCTGAGTTCAGCTCCGGATGACCGTAAACTCTCTGGTGGACATGGACCGTCTTCCTCACCCTGGTTCAGCACATCATTGTTACCTGAGATCAAAATTTAGACTTTGGTTCATGAAACTGATATCAGCTGTTTAAGAAAGCCCCTGGAGTGTGCCATCTGGCCATAATGTGTAAAATCACTCGACATCGCAAAGGAACTGGTGACTGCAGACCTTTTTGCCCGTAGGTAATGGAGTATGATTGTGTCCACTGTCCACACAATACAAGCTGCCTTCGCAATGCAAACAACACAGTTAAAAATGTGAACCTTGTCCACAGAATTCGGCATTCTAACTGCTAACAATTGTTCTCATATTACAAGTGGCTGCTTGGAGAGGGGTTGAATTGGGAATGTGCTGCATGAACCCATGTGGCTCTCTGAAACGGTGTGCTGTATCTTTGGGCTGTATGTTGTCAGTAAAGCAGTGAAACTAAAGCGTGGGTGTCCTTCCTGTTTCTGCCGTCCCATCACATGAGCAGTTCTGACACAAACAGTCTGGAGTGTTTCCCAAATATTGTATTTCATCTTTTTTTGTGGGGCATGTGTGCACAGCTGATGCATGTCCTGTTTCAGAAGCAAGCATGGAGACACCTCTTGTCTAAACATGTCTAAACATCTCCTTTTGATATTAAACCAATAACATGTATGAATTCCAGCACTAATACATTTGCCAGTTTAGGTTATTCTGTAATTACGGAAATGTAAGTATTAACTTTCAGAGCAGAGGGTTTTTTTTTTTTTTTTCTCATTTTTCTCCCCTATTTTGAATTCCCAACTCCAGCTGCCTGAAGTGCATGAAGCTATCGCATCTTTTCCATACTGCTCCCTAAAGCACATGCAGAGCAGTAGCATCCAATATACTGAACAAAATCATAAACATAACATGAAAAATAGATAAGATGTGCGAAATGTCAGTATTTGTATGTGTATGAATATGTTTAATAATGTCTTTTTTTGGCCACATAGGGGCAACATTGGTTCAGGAGTGTCGGGGAAGCAAGGGTTAAGTATTATAAATGTATCATCTGACTCCAGTGGTTCAAAACAATCGATATCCTTATTAAATTGTTCAGCACTGTGAATACTGAACACAAGTGGTATTGCATGCTAGAACCCCTCACTTAACCTACATATAAAATATACTATATGTGATTTAAATGAATAATAATTATTAGGAATGACAATTATCAATTTAATCAGTGAATTCTTTGAAAGATCAGTCTACAATGAACTGGTAAAAACAAACTATATCAGATCCTAAGATTAAATTAATTAAGAAGCAGACGGTTAGAATGATTAATAAAAACAGGACAAGACATTAACAGAACAGAGAAACAGGTAAGCCAGACCTTGCTAGAGTATTAACCCAGGAACCAGCACCAAAATAAAAACGAAAATTATTTTCCAAAGATCCAAATTCCTAATATTGTTGAAAACAGGGCACTTTATCTTTATTCAACAAAAAAAACAAGTTTAAAGTGACAGATAATGTCATAATGATTGGAAAAACTCGAAAAAGACAGGAAATTCACAAAAGCACCGGTCATTATCTTGACCTATGCACTGACAAGGCTTCCAACACACATGCATTAATACTTGCTATGGGTAATGTAACTATGGTGGTCTACTTCAAACAACATGTAAGTAATGCACTGGGCAGGCTGCTGAGGATTCAATCAAATATTCTCTTTGAATAAACAACCAAATAGATGATTTTCAGATATAATTATACAGTGCAGTCCGAAATCGTGAATATAATGACTTTATTTCAGTTAGTGTTCATTGATGATTACATTTGGTCCCCTAAAATTGGGGGGACTATGTACAGTATAAAAACGTCTGTAGTTCCAACACAGTTCACCCAATATGGATGTAAAAACCCTCAAATTGAAGCTGTAAGTCTGTACTTCTCGTTGTTGCCACACATTGTTTTCATTGTTTGCTGGAGTACAGAGGGAAGACACACGTTTTGTTGTTGTTGCTCTGAAATGTGACACATTGTCCCAATACTTATGGACTGCACTGTACATGCATGCATGTATGGGTTTTCTTCCAAAGACAGCTCTCTGGTCTTCATGTTGGATTACCTTTTCTAACACAAATCTAGTCTTCACAGGCAAACCCCCAAGGCTAAAACCAAGAGTCAACCTTCAGAACTATTTATTATTTAACCAATCAGTCTAATAGGACACATCTGGGCAACAAGAAACACCTGTCAGTCACTGTCAATACTTTTGCTCAACAAAAAATTGGGTGGTCTGATACAAAAGTTGTTTAACATATCTAGATAGATACCAGGAAATAAAAGATGAAATTCGGATTTGTTGTCTCATATACATCTTTTGACCTCAATTGTCAGAGACACGGGTCTAGCTATTCACAGGACACCAATGCAACGTACTTTAAACAGATCTACATTGCCACAAAGAACGAACTCAACACAAAACTACACAAACTACTATGTGAAAATCTATTACTATTGCTATTGCTACTAAGTATGCCAAAGAAAACATTGACAAGCCTGAAGCCTAATGAGGCTAATGTTCAAAGTTCAGTCCAGATATTGAAGTTGAAGAGATGTTGGGTATTCCAGGAAAGACAATGATCCAAAGCATATCTTGAAATCAACCACCTACCTCCAGGAAAGACAGATGAAGGTTTTGGAATAGCCACCACAGTCCCCAGACTTGAATATTATTGAAAATCTGTGGAAAAGGCATCTTGCTTTATAATTTGAAGAAATGCGTCATGTTTAACATACCATTTAGAGGCCAGGTTTGTGTCTGTTTTTGTGCTTACAATATGAATTGTAAAAGGCATTTTGACCAGGGGTGGCCAAATATTTGTACACTACTGTACATCCATGTCGGTACTTTGTCTAGTTTTATCAGTTTGTACTGAAAATTTTTTGTTTTTGTTTTGTTATGCCCTTCCCTCCTTTTTTGTGAATTCTAAAATAAAAATAATATTGACCTCCCAAGAGGGGTGGGTGGTGGCTGAAATAAATTTAAAAAGTATTGACTCCCAGTCCTTGACAGAATTGTCACCGTTTTGATTTGGATTGTTCAAACTGAGATTTTTGCAGTCGGAATGTTCAGCCTCCAGGTGGCGCTGTAGTGCCGGGTTCCCCTCAGTCTCCTGCGTGGTGCTGGCAGCACCGCTGAGAAAGGACAGGTCATCTGTGGCTAATCGAAGGGCAGATGCTTGTTGCGGTGTACCTATTTAAATGATCCCTTCAGTTACCCCCCCCCCACCACCAAACTGTCTTTGTGTTAACATGTGTGTACATTTGCATGTGCTTGTCTGTGCATATTTGTGTGTGATTGCGTCTTTACATATGTCTGTGGTTTATTTTTTTAATCAAAATTTTTCTAAATGAATTGCACAAGAATAATTTCAAACATGCAAACATGATATTTGCAATACTCAGGAATTAGAGGTTAGAGGATTGAGATAAGAGATGAAGTATTAAAAGTATAAAATGAACTGGTGCCCAATACAGTCAGGTCCAGAATTATTGACACCTTTGATAAATATTCACAGAAAATACTGTAAACTAAGAAATAATATAATTATTGACATAATATTTTTATTATTTACTTTTTATTATTACTTTCCAACGTGTCAAATAAATCCATGTAGTGTGCTTTATTATTGATTCAATGGAATCAAGCAAAGTCGTGCATTTTTTCTTCTATCTTGTATCACAATTATTAGAACCCCTGCTTTAATACTTTGTACATCCACCCCATTAGTTTTTTCAGATAATTAAGAACACATTTGGGTTCTGTTTTTTTTTACCATTCCTCCATGCAGAACTTTTACAGATGAGTGATACCCCACTCTTCAGTTCAGACCACAGGGTTTGATGGAATTGAGTTTCGAATTCTGGAGACTGAGATGGCCATTACAGAACATGGATATTGTTCTCACCTTACCATTTCTGTGTTGATTTTGATGTATGGACAGAGTACATTGTCCCACCGGAAAATCTATCTACGACCAAGTCTCAGCTTCCTCACAGAGACATTTTCCTTAAATAGTGATATTAAATAGTGTCCCTGGACTACTGACTGCAAAACATTCCCAAAATATCCATATTTGACCGTAGTTATGAGAAGCTTCTCCTTGTATGGATTCCACTTTTGCCGCCAAACATGGTGATGGTTTGTATGGCCACAAATCACTCCCTTCCACCCATAATTCCAATGAGGTTTGGCAAACTCCAGATGTTTAGCTTTGTTTTTACCATTAACCACAATTCTGTTTTTGAACCTCAACCTCAGCTGTAACCAGGTTACAGGGGCAGTACTTACAGTTGTGTTCAAGAAAATAGCAGTACAGCATCAGTAATCTGATGAACCACTGTTATTCGCAGTAGTGATATTTCTGCATGGCAAATATTTTACTTGTAGATGTAGTAGTGCAATAGAAAAACAACAGACAACAGTCATGACATGCACACTGTTTCTGAGTAATTGACTCATTCATTGAAAGGGGCATGTTCAAAATAATAGCAGTGTGGAGTTCAATTAGAGAATTCATTAATTCTGTGAAAAAAACAGGTGTCATTAATTGTCCTTCATTAAGGAAGAAGGGAAGCAAATGTTTGACACATTGTTATAAAATATATTTCCTTCTGAATTGCTAAGTAAAATGGGCCGTTCCAAACATTGTTCATCATTTGATTAAAATGTTGATTGGAGAGAGGAAAACATATAAAGAAGTGCAGCAAATTATAGGATGCTCAGCTAAAAATGATCTTAAATGCTTTAAAATGGCAACAAAAACCCAAAACAAGCAGAAGAAAATGAGCAACTACTGTTAAAACGGATCAAAGAATAGTCAGAATGGCAAAGATTCAGCCATTCATCAGTCTGACAGTACGTCAGACGACCCCCGGGTACTGAATTCAAGCCACAGTACACTGTGAAGACAGTGAAGCATGGTGGCGCAAAAATCATGGTATGGGGATGTTTTTCATACTACGGTGTTGGGTTCATAGACCAGGGATCAAGGATCAGTTTGAATACATCAAAATACTTGAAGAGGAAATGCCCCTGAAATGGGTGTTTCAACAAGACAACGACTGCAAACACACAAGTAAGTGAGCTACATCTTGGTTCCAGACAAAAAGGATTGAGGTAACGGAGTGCCCAGTCCTGAGGCCTGCCAGAAATGAAATTTGTGAAAAACACCTCTTCTGAGACTGTATACCCCTGCAATGACTCCTTTAAAATACAGGTGGATTTGTTCCCATCAATACAGTGCCATGTCCCTGTGCTGATCATGTTAATTTAATTTGCATTGCCCTGTTACCTATTCTTGGAAATGTCCACTAAAGGACTAATTTATGTTGAGGAGAGGTGACTGAGCTGGACTGCTCTGTGAATGGATCAGACAGGTAGTTGGGCAGATATGGCTGAGGAGTTTAGTGAAGAGGAAGTAGATAAGACAAGGTGATTCAGAGAAGATATGAATGAGGAGAGAGGCAGACAAGGTTATATAAAAGAGCACAATAGGACAATAGTAGTGATGAATCAGGAGGCCAGGAAGAAGTGTGCAGATGGATAAAGAATCAGGAAAATGCATTGCAATATTAATATTGAATGAGAAAGCACAAGAAAATATGAATACAATTAACCCAATTTTACTGACAACAGCCTTGGTTAAAAATATTAGACATATTTTATATGCAAGAGTCCTTAATGATGGCAACTTAACAGTGAAGATGAGGCTCAACTTGAGAAGGCATTGAATGTGAAAGAGGAAGAGAAACTCGAATCAGAGAATTGTTAAAGATGGAGTGAAAAAGGAGATTGAAACAGATTTGATTGATTTTGAAGGGGATGTTCCAAAGACAGTATTTCTAGGATTTATGATTTTATTTTTCTAATTATTATTTCACCCAGTGATCCAGTGAGTATATTCCTAAGCCAATGAGGTGTTTTCATTTCCAGAGGTTAGGACATATGGCATAAGTATTGCAGAGAGCAGCGAAGGCGTGCAAGATGTGGGGGTGGCCATGAATAAGAAGGAGAAGGGGAAGGCGAATCGAGGAGAGATGGCATTGAGAATCTACAATGATGGAATTCTATAACAGAGTTTGGGAGGAGGGGAGATTGCCAAAAGCCTAGAAAGAAGCAGCGGTGATTCCAGTTAGGATGCCAAGAAAGGACCCAGCTAAGCCCACTAGCTACAGTCAGAAACCCAAAAAAAATAGAAAAGAGCTAATCAAATGTGGCAAGAAAAATGGCAGGGTTGAGGGGGAGACGTTTGCTTCAAATTCAAAGAAGTATCAAGATAAAACTGATTATTAAATACTATGCAGGATCTTCACCTTGAAAATATAATGCTGTCATCACCGATGATACACTGGCAATCATCTGCCCACATCTGTGTTCACTTCTGCCCAATACCATGCTTGTCTGCTTGTACTTGTTATTATAAGAAACTCACCTTTTTAATTTCTGTGATTTATTTCAAAAGCGTGTTTCAAAAGGCCAATACACTGAACTCATACGCTCTGTGATCCAATAGAAGGAGGGGAGGGGGAATAACAGGAGATGATTGGCTGCTGCAGTGGTGAGCTGTGTTTAGGCAGGGCAGGGAGCTCATGCCAAAATCCAAAAGACTCCTGGAATTTCAGAATTCTCAGGATGTCTGATGAAAATAAAAGCGACAATGAATGGATGCCTTTGTGAGTATGCATGTTTATGTCACAGAATTGAATTGTGCAGGCAGGCTAGAGAGCTGGCTGAACCACTGGACTTAACACTAGCATCAGTGGCTAGAATCACCACTAGCTACCATTTAGCTAACTAAATACAAACACAAGTAACATCATTTAATAAATAGCTAAAGGGCCTGTGCAGAAAGCGACTACTAAAGCTGATGTTTTACGAATCATATCAGACCGCGGCTTCTCAGCTCATTGCTCTCACGGCACACTGGCAACAGAGGTGGGATTGAAAATGTTTTCTGTGTACAAACACAGGAGTGAGTAATTCTGCATAGTCTGCCTTTAAGTGTGAGTCAGAAGACACATGGAGCATATCGCTGTCCTTTATTGGTTGTCCTTTTTTAGAACTAAATCCACCTTGCATTTAATATTAGTCTGCTTGATTAAATTGTGGAATGAAACATAGTGAAGCTTCAATTATATTGCTAGCAATATATAATTGATATAATTAATGTATTGTACAGGAGAGGAGAATAAATGACTGAATGTTGGAAATTAATTAATGTCAAAACTGAGTGGAGTAAAGTGGTATGTAGCATCTATTGTCCTCAGAAAATCATATCTGGCACACATGAACACGATGGGAATCATTCTTTGTCTTTGGGTTGGCCTTTATGCCGAAAGCATTAACACAGTCTGGCAAATTCATCTCTGGCTAAAAATGCTTCTGCCCCTTTTGTCTAAGTCAAACGGCTCTGTAATTGGCAATTAAGCCTGTCAGTTTGTCACACTGCCCTTTAATCGCTGTTAATGAGTGTCGGGAAGAAACCGCAAGCCCCCCCCCCCCCACCCCCTTTTTATGAGTTTTATGGAAACGCATGATGTGGTTGCTGTGCGCTGCAAATTTGCATGCAAAATCAGCTTCAAAATGTAGTCTTTTTCTGGCATGAGATGTCACCCACTGCGCCACCGCGCCCAGATCGAAGAGACTTCATTACACTTCCCACTCGCCAGATTATAATACAAATACCGTTCCACCCATTAGCCATGCGCACCGCTTGAAGAACTTGCTCATAAGGACGGTTTGCGATGTAAATTGCAATGTCACATTAAAACTGACACCGGGAATTCAGCGCATGGGGAAGTTATTTGAGCACCAGATCTTATGAGCCCTTTTGACAGCTATAGATGAGCGCATTTTGCTGCACATAATCAATTTGACACAGGAGAGAAAGTTCTAATTTATGCATTAAGAAAGCAAACAAATTAAGAAATTACATCAGAGTACACTTGCCCTTGGCAGACTGGCATTGGTATTATCAAACTTTACTTTTAAGGAAGTTCATTTTGTGTTATTTTTTAAAGTATTTGATTATGAAATGGGCTTACTGCTCTCAGACTGGCAAAGTCTAATAGTAACAGAGAGCAACTGGGATAGGACTGTCCCTCCAGTGGTCCTGTTGCTGACTCAAACATTGAACATAATGGCACCACAATAGTAAATGTGTGCCATTCCCAATGTATTCAAATAACAAATGACAAATATGAGATTTCTTCCCATTGGGGAATTATTTTCTCACCGTTGTTTGAGGATTTTCCTCCCCATTTGGGAAGTTGTTAGCCTCATACGCTATCTGGGGGCTCATGGCTAGTATTCCCCCCTTCTGTTACTCTGTAAAGCTCTTTCAGGCACCTTATGCGAAAAGTGGTATACAAATAAAATTGAATTGTATTGAATTGAATAATGTAGATGAGCACAGGCATAAACATATGAAGGAAATGTTTTACAAATTTAATTTAGCAAAATATCCTTGAATAAAATGTAACAATATAAATTAATACAATTATTATTATAAGCCTGATCATCCTACTGACCCAAATCTAATCAGCCTGATGATAAGATGATAAAATTGTGAATTCTCTTCTCTGACACCACCCCATATTTTGAGATATTGGAGATAAATGGTGAAAATATCAAGTTAGAAAGGGCAGAGCTAGGGGGGAATTTAAACAAACTGAAATTGAGTCGCTACACAGGTGTGGTGCTGTCCTGTTTGTCGAGGGCCCTCTGCATACGGCTGATTGGCTGCATTTAGTCCTCATGAGTGAGTGCTTCTCCGTGGCAGGTGGAGTCAGGTGTTCAGGAGCGGTCTGATTGGAGTGCTGCGAGGGTGACATGCCGATCGCGCTGCGATTTTCTGCTTTGTGTTGACATCGGATCATCTTCAGCGGGAGTACAGTTGATTTTATTATTAAAATGTTATATTTTGACCAGCAATATTTTTGTGATATTATATTTTGGGTCTATTTGACCTCAATCAATCTGGGGTCAGGTGATGAGAGCAGTCGTCTGGCAGTCAGATGTTTGATCTCACCCTGGGTGTGTTGAAGTGTCCCTGAGCAAGATACCTAATCCCTAAATGCTCCTGACAAGCTGGTTTGTATCTTGCATGGCAGCCAATCACCGTTGTTGGTGTGTGAGTGTGTGTATGAATGGGTGAATGAAAAGAATCAATTGTACAGCACTTTGGATAAAGGCACTATATAAATGCCAACCATTTTCCATATTTACCAATCAGTGTTTTTGCAGCTTTTCTTAATCTTGATACTGTATGATTTTCTCACATGATTTGCTCTAACTATAATGCATTTATATAAGGGAACATTTTTTTATAAGGAAATATTTTATTTTGTGTTTAGGGCCCAATAAATATTGTTCTTTAATTAATTTATGTAGCCCCCCAAATAAATGTCAGTCCAGCTTGTCTGTGTCAGAGTGGAGAGGTGATGTGTGTTATATGGTGGTGTATTAGAGTGGAGAGGTGATGTGTGTTATATGGTGGTGTATTAGAGTGGAGAGGTGATGTGTGTTATATGGTGGTGTATTAGAGTGGAGAGGTGATGTGTGTTATATGGTGGTGTATTAGAGGGGATGTGTGTTATATGGTGGTGTATTAGAGTGGAGAGGTGATGTGTGTTATATGGTGGTGTATTAGAGAGGTGATGTGTGTTATTTGGTAGTGTATTAGAGTGGAGAGGTGATGTGTGTTATATGGTGGTGTATTAGAGAGGTGATGTGTGTTATATGGTGGTGTATTAGAGGGGATGTGTGTTATATGGTAGTGTATTAGAGTGGAGAGGTGATGTGTGTTATATGGTGGTGTATTAGAGAGGTGATGTGTGTTATATGGTGGTGTATTAGAGGGGATGTGTGTTATATGGTGGTGTATTAGAGTGGAGAGGTGATGTGTGTTATATGGTGGTGTATTAGAGAGGTGATGTGTGTTATTTGGTAGTGTATTAGAGTGGAGAGGTGATGTGTGTTATATGGTGGTGTATTAGAGAGGTGATGTGTGTTATATGGTGGTGTATTAGTGAGGTGATGTGTGTTATATGGTGGTGTATTAGAGGGGATGTGTGTTATATGGTGGTGTATTAGAGTGGAGAGGTGATGTGTGTTATATGGTGGTGTATTAGAGAGGTGATGTGTGTTATATGGTGGTGTATTAGAGGGGATGTGTGTTATATGGTGGTGTATTAGAGAGGTGATGTGTGTTATTTGGTGGTGTATTAGCGTGGAGAGGTGATGTGTGTTATATGGTGGTGTATTAGAGGTGATGTGTGTTATATGGTGGTGTATTAGTGAGGTGATGTGTGTTATATGGTGGTGTATTAGAGAGGTGATGTGTGTTATATGGTGGTGTATTAGAGAGGTGATGTGTGTTATATGGTGGTGTATTAGAGGGGATGTGTGTTATATGGTGGTGTATTAGAGTGGAGAGGTGATGTGTTATATGGTGGTGTATTAGAGGGGATGTGTGTTATATGGTGGTGTATTAGAGTGGAGAGGTGATGTGTGTTATATGGTGGTGTATTAGAGTGGAGAGGTGATGTGTGTTATATGGTGGTGTATTAAGAGCAGTCTCAGGCCCACGAGACAGAGCAGAGAGGGGGAAGCAGCAGGCAGATGGATTTATGCACATTTATAATAGCTGTCATGCCTTCACTCGAGTGAGGCAATCTCTCTCAACATGGAAATTTGGACAGGGAACCTAAAATGACATTAACTTTTGCTGACACCACACAGTGTATTTTTCATTCCAGCTAAAAATGCTAGCTGTTCTGACAATGATGTTGGCTAGCAGCAACTCACTGTGTATTTTATGCGAATGCACATACACAAGCAGGAGTGTGGTGTGTGTGTGTGTGTGTGTGTGTGTGTGTGCGCGCGCAGGTAATGTGACAAGGTTAATGTGTTTTCTGACTGCAGTATTCTGCTCATGTGGAGTTAAAGTCATAACATCCTTCAAGGATTATAACATGACATGTTGGGAAGCATAGTTGTAGAAAATGTATCATATTTAAGACATCACTTAATAAAATTTATTTTTACATTTAAACATACTTTTCTAAGGATAAGAAAGAAAACAGCCTAAGCGAATTGAGTAAACAGAATTTTTAAGGTAGACAAGCACATTTTTTTAACTTCCTGACCTGCAATATAATAAACAACATTGATAATAATCTATACTTTACATTCAAATATATGGGGAAATGATATACTTTCATTTCAATACAATTATTCATTGTTTCAATGTTTTTTATTTAGTAATCAATTTTTCTTTCTGAAAACCACAGGTGCCAGAATTATTGGCACCCCTAACAATTATTGTAGTTAAAATCAAACAAAGTGAAATTGGCAATACAATTTTACTTTAATTTAATTCATCTCAGTCTAAAGAACTATATTCTGCCATTCCATCACTAGAGTATAAAAAATGAGGTAACAAGGATGCAAACCATCTTTATCAACCATCTGCCTATAAGGCAGCATCCAATATGTATATTTTGGCTTTCAAGAGGGCTAATGATTGTGAATTGCAGTAGTCCGCCTGGACTACTGCAATTCCCTCTTGGCTGGCCTCCCAGCGTCCGCCATCAGACCCCTCCAACTTATCCAGAATGCAGCAGCTCGTCTGGTCTTCAACCTTCCCAAATACTCACACGTCACCCCCCTGCTTACTTCCCTCCACTGGCTGCCTGTCATGGTTCGCATCAAATTCAAAACATTGGTGCTAGCCTTCCAAGCAGTTAAGGGGTCTTCCCCAGCTTACCTACAAAAAATCATCAGACCCTAAACCCCTGCCAGACCTCTTCGTTCAGCCTCCACAGGCCGCTTGGCACCTCCCCCTCTCCGAACCTCCACCTCACGCTCACGACTACTGTCTGTTCTGGCTCCACGGTGGTGGAACGAACTCCCCGTTGAGGTCAGACCTGTAGAATCTCTCCCCACCTTCAAGCGCAAACTGAAGACGCACCTCTTCAAGCAGCACCTCTCCTCATCCCTCCCTACCTCCCTGTGATCCTTAATTGTTGTCTTTGTGATTTACATAGTGTTTCGGTATTTTTAGTTGGCTAGGTAAGCAGTATTTGGATCGTTAAGTTTGGTCACTTTTGCTTTGTTGTATGTTTGTTGTTTAAAAAAAAAAAAAAAAAAAGGCCCTGGTCCTTATCTTTGTTGTACGGGTAGCAATTGAAATTGTACTTCCCTCTAGGGTCTTTCAGCGCACTTAGCCCTGGTTATGGGTATGCACTTTGTTGTACGTCGCTCTGGATAAGAGCATCTGCCAAATGCCAATAATGTAATGTAATGTAATGGTTGTGACTGTGAATCTCAGTGGGTAAATCTCAGGATCAGTCGTGCCGCTCTCTTGGGGCCACAAACCCCTTAATGTGGGCCTGGTCATATACACTCACCGAAAACTTTATTCTGTATATTTTTACTTTATTACACCTGCTTCTTCACGCAATTATCTAATCAGCCAATTGTGTGGCAGCAGTGCAATGCATACAATCATGTAGATACAGGTCAGGAGCATCAGTTAATGAGCACATCAACCATCAGAATGGGGAAAACGTTTTATTTAAGTGACTTTGACTGTGGAATGATAGTTGGTGGCAGACAGGGTGGAAACTGCTGATGTCCTGGGATTTTCATGCACTAGTCTCTAGAGTTTGCAAAGAATTGTGCAACAAAAAAAATAAAAATAAAAATAAAAACTGGTCTGACCAGACTGGTCAAAGCTGACAGGAAGGCTACAGCAGTAGAAGCCTAAAAAATAAGTCTAATAAACACCTAATACCTAATAAAGTGCTCACTGAGTGTATGGGCAGTGAATTCCTTTTTTTTTCTTTTTTTCTTTCTGTGAAAGGCATTTTATGAGTTTTAAGGAATGGAGCAATTTGTGTGGTGCGGTGTGCTGTTTGCTTGATGTGATTGTTATCTTGATGTCTGGTCTGAAAATGTCCTTAATGTTGAGTCCACGAAGAACAGCTGCGGGAGCTAATGGAGATCCTAACACATGAAATAAATGACAGGTCTGAATGAATTAAAAGCAAAAGTCTGCTGTCCTTTATAAGGACAACAGCATTGTGTTGAAGAAGGGGAAAATAAATGTCAATGCATTAAAATTTGATGGTGTAACAGGACAAAATGTGGAAAGTTTTTTTTTTTTTTTGGGGGGGGGGGATACTTTGTTGAGGCACATTCTTACAATAAGTCATGAGAGCATTTTCTATTTTCAATTATTAATACTTACCATTTCCGTCATACGGGGAAAGAAACAATCAATGAAACAGTTTAAAACGGTTTATTTTATTTCTCCAGACAAACACATCGATTTCTGGACCACAGTAGAGGATGGAAACCTTTCACAAATTCTTTTTTTATTATTTGAAAATACAAATATAAAATTATACTTTTCACATCTGAGATGTGAGAGACCCCCATCCACTTCTCTTTATTTTACAACAGGGCTTGAGCAAGCCATACAATAAGACCTGAAAGATGCATCCAGAAGTAGTTCCATTTCCATCAGTTCTGCCATACAAAGGCTGTCAACTTTAAAAAAATGGGCAAGTGTTAAGAATGGGCAAGATAATCTTGTTATTTTATTCTTATTCTCATTCTTATTCCTCTTCTTATGCACACCAAATTTCTCATTCTTATTCCTCTTCTTACACACCGGATTTCTCATTTATATTCCTCTTCCTACACACCGGATTTCTCATTCTTATTTCTACTCAACTTTAGTCAAGATTAGTCATGGACACAGAATGTAGATGCTACATTTCCATTAGCATTCATTCGAGTTTTCTCTAAAAAGGAATTGTGGTGAAAATGACGCCTTGAATTCCCCCAGGCAGGGCCAAGCCAGGCCAGAATAGGCCAAGGTGGCAGTGCATTCCATCAGCATGGCTTAGCTTTGATTGGTCAGTTGCTACACTGTGTCCAAACTCACCATCATCCACCCCCAACAACTAAAGTCAACACCCTCCTGCCAATTCACCATTAGAAAGAGCTTTTTTTTGTTAATTGTGAGTGGGTGTACAAATGTGAGTTTAGTTCAGATTAGCACTCCAGGCTACATTTGCAGTAACTTTCTAATAATGGAAACGTAGCAAATGTTGAGATGGTCCATTGGCCAATGAGAGCCCAACTGTGAGCATGTGCAGTGCAACCTGTACAGTATAATCAAGTGTTCATCACATTAGCCAACACACACACACATTATACAGTGCTCTCTGAAAGTATGGTAACAGGAGAGCGAAATGTGTTATTTCTGCTATATACTTAAGGCATTTCAATGTAATCATCAAAAGATGAATATGAGATAGAAGTACAGACAATCAGCTTTTATATCAAGGCATTTACATGCAAGTTTTAACATTTTACAAAAACAGCAGTTTTTGTGTCTTCCCCCCAGCTTTGCAAAATGAAGTTGACTGATAGGTGTTAACTGTTGCTCTTGCAAGGATTGTGCACATAAAAGAGCAGTGAGTGTCTAGTACTTGTTTTATCCTTTGTTTACATCTGTGGAGATTGTATTTGGAGTCAGAGGCATACACCACCATGAAGATCACTGAACTGTGGCTAAAAGACTACTCATCTCTCTGCGGAGAGGACAGAATAATTCATTAAGGTTTGCACAGAAACTGGTAATATCAAGTACAGCAGTTTGCAAAGAGAGAAAAACCACTGGTGGATTCCCATATGAATAGCATACAGGCTGGTGAAGAAAGACAACTGCAGTTGATGACTATATAACTCAAAATAACAGAAATTTAAAACCCTGGCCATGTGCTTCAAACAAGCTACAGTACAGTGCTAACGTTAGACATAGCCTAAATAATCCAGGATTAAAGAATACTTTAATTAGTTGTAAGGATGCAGTCACAATTTTGTGGAAATGGACATTATTTTAGCTAAAGAGGTTAGTTTGACATTATTTCAGCGAGACGTTAGTACATTTAATCAGTTTCACTCTTTATAGTTAGTTATTCGCTTTTAAATGAGTTTACTTGTGAGCTAGCTAGGTGCTAGGTACTGATTGTACTGAGCGTAGCTGTGAGATGGCCGATAGCCATCTGCTTGATTTTCTTTTAAGTTGTTCGCTGTGAAGTTGTTTGTGATGGATTTCATGGATTGCTAGCTATAATGTTACTGTAGCTAAATCTTACTAACTAGTGAACTAGCTAGTTATGTCCTACCGATTTTTCTAGTGATCTGAGGTTGGCAGAACAAACTTTAATGTGCAAGGACAGCTGAAAATCTTGAATTAATTCTGGCTAGCCATTCTTCACCAACGTTTAACTACTCAACGCCTCCATAATTAAATTAAATGTAACTACATGTAAAGTTCTACATGTGGGGAAATATAAAATAAAATATATGTAAAAATAGTAATAGATGTAAAATATATGTAAAAATAGTGGGGCAGCTTGTACCATAGTGGTTAATGTACATTAAGATCTGCATGGCTGTTGGGCCCTTGAGCAAGGCCCTTAACCCCACATTGCTCCAGGGGGATTGTCTCCTGTTTAATCTAATCAACTGTAAGTCAGTTTGGATAAAAGCATGATGTACTAAGCCGTTTGCGACAATATTCAGATGCACATATGACACATTCTGGCACACAGGACTGGAACTACAGTATGCGTGTGATCTAGGCAAGTCATCGCCAGATGTGCTTCTGTCCTTAATGCATATATATTTAAGGGTGGATCCCGCAAATAAAGGGCAAAGATATTATAATTGTGGCTGATGATTACAACCACACAAATAATTACCTCCAACATGACATTACCATTCTATGCTGTATCTAGGCAACGATACATCTTGCACTTGGATGAATTAAAATGACAACTGCTACCACAGCTGGAATATCTACAAATGTTTCCTGTGCTTGATACACTTTTAAGTGGCACCTGATACATGGATGTCGCTACATGCAGTGAAGATATTCAATGCACTTACAGGTGTTTTAACTGCGTGGTTTAAGATCTGCCTCATTCACAAAATGCGATTAGTAGGTAATCCCATTCTCTAATTGTATAATGAGCTGTAGCCTTGGTAAATAATAGACTATGACCCTTGTCAGGCCGTATTTGGTGCTGCAAATTTCATGTATGTAAATTTGGCCCTGAGAGTACTGTGTGCAGTTCTGTGGACTGCACTATAAGAAAGATATAGAAGTGCTGGAAAAGGTTCAGAGAAGGGCAACCAGATTGATTCCAGTTATAAAAGTTATAAGGATAGATTTAAGATGCATAAACGCTTTCAGTTTAGTAAAAGGAGTCTTATGGGGGATTTGATTGAGGCTTTTAAATTCATTGAAGGGATTAACAAAATTAACTACAGGCAATTCTTCAGGGTGAGTTCGTTTAGCAGACCGAGAAGGCAGAAATTGAAATTGGCAAAGGATAAATTCTGCACAGATATTAGGAAGTATTTTTTCATACAGTGGTCACTGTGGCTTGCCAGGACCTGTAGTGGAGGCAGAAACAGTGGGGATTTTCAAGACCAGGCTTGATATGGTGCAAGATTCCATTTAGCTTTTAGGAAAACTAAGCATACTTTAGTGGTAGGAAAAGGTGAGCGTTGCTCAGCTGAATGGCCTGTTCTCACCATTATGTTATGTTACTGCATAATGCACAGCCCTGAGGTATTTACCCCTTCCATAAATACCAAATAATAAAATCTTATTGTCTGTACTCATATTCATCTTGAATCTAACATGCCTTAAGTATATATATTTTAAAAAAGTTTTATTCTACCGTTATGTTTTTCCGAGCGTACTTCTGGAGGGCACAGTATGCATGTGTATGTGTGCATGAGGATCTCTTGACCATTACCTATCACTTGCCTCTTCAAGTTTAACCGGATACGTTTACGCTAGGACACTCTCAATTTCATCCAGCACCTTCCAGGTCATTTTTTTTTCTTTTTTGGATTTTTTTTATTTAAACCAACAATTCCAAATGAATTAACTAGACTAGCAAGATGTGTGACATTCATCAGCTGTAAACCACTGTACAATGGAAAAATAAAATTACAGCAACAGAGCCATGCTACCTTAAAGTCCAAGCTACAGGACCAAATTAATAAAGATAAAATGAAACAGAAATATATAAAGTTTGGACTACTTGAAGAGATTACCAGCCTTTAGATTAATCAACACCAAACTTGTTATAGATTTATAAGGGCAACAAATTTAGGATCTAACCAACTGCTAGTAAACAACTCATCCACTTGCATCAGAAACAGTAAACATAAACACTGTCCTCATCTTCATTAACACAATTATAGGAGTAATGACCAAACCACTGTACTGAACAGTTCAGAGTGAGTCTTCATGAACACAATGCAGGGATTTCAAACTCCAATCCTGGAGGGATATTGACTGCAGGTTTTGTTTTGTAAATTTTTCTTTTGTTTGTTTTATTTTTTTAATCAGTAGGAACTGAGACCTTGGAAACAAGATTCAAGGATTGAAACCAACCAATGACTGAAATAAACCACCCATGAGCTGAAACACCTAGGACTGGAGTTTGACATGGGATCCATAGCTATAGCAACCATCAAGCCATCACTCTCCAATTAAACTAACTTAACACCCTTCCTAATAGTTACCCCCTAACAAAGTACCACAAAAAGAGTAGTTGTATTGTAATTATACTAAATACAATTAAAATGCCATTTTTTTGGCATGAAATATAATTTGACCTCACCCTACCTTCCTATTCAGTCTACTCTGGAAGAATGGTGGTTGGGAAGTCTAAGCAGTAGTGTGATGAGGACCCACAGATCACCTGCAGGGCTGTGTGTGGGGCCTCCCCACTCAACTCTCCAGTGACATCCTGTCCCTGTGCGTGGGCTGCGGTTTAAAGTCTAATTTAAACTCCCATACGACTTACTCTGTGAAACCCACCCTCTTTAAACACGTGAGACCCAGACGTTGATATAACAGAAACCAAAATGTTGTACTACAGACACTCTCTGCGTAACGGTTGAAAAAGTTGTCACTAAAATATAGTATAGGGCATTCAAAGGTTCAATATCTCATATTTGGCATTTTGTCTAAATTGGTGTCCAGAGTGCCTGAAAAGAAATGTTGCCTATTTGCAACACCGAGTCTCACAGGTTTAATTCCTGTCTTTAGGGTCTTGCAGCAGCAAACACACAACCCAGCCTCCATTCCAGGCCTCTGTCAGCGCTACTTATTAGGAATGATGCTAATCAAAGGCAATGGTTAATAAGAATTTGGCAGCTGTGGAGCCCCCGCAGGATGGAAGGCAGTTTTCACAGCTCAGGGGAGCAGGCAGGGTGTATTTGGCATTGAGTTCCATGCTACATATGCTGGACTGGTTAGGGAGAGTAAAGAGAGAAACAAACACCAAAGCAATCGGCTAAACCTGGGTACTGATTAAAATAAAGAGCTGGTTCACTTAGTTCAAGAGTGTAAGGAAATGATTCACAAAATCTTCAAATGTTTTTGATGAGTGAAAATTTAATTATTCGTGAAACTAGGCAGACACATAAAAAACAAAACAAAAACATTGGTATCCAAAATAGTAGAGCCATGAGCCATGGAGATATTTTAAGAGTACAAACATCAAAACATATTATTCTGTTATTATTAGTATCTATTATGAGTCTTATTACTATTATTATGATGATTAATATTATTATTAATCTGTTATATGTTTTTAAAAAAATATTCTTCTTTCATGTAATAAAATCATCTTTTTTTTCATAATTATAGCTTATGTCCCTCTTTAAAAAAAATATTTAAAAATAAAAGTTTTGCATATCTAGCATTAGCATTTAAGGTAGTATGGCACACCCCCTTTTTAAACATTCAAGGGTGGGGATCCAGTTAATGCTTTGTAAAAGATCTTACAGCAATTTGTTTTTCTATTTCTTCCATCAGCGCTTTGGTTAGTTGAAACCACGTGTGAGCAGCAAAACAAATACAAGAGAAAGGAAAGATTATCAAATTGCTATTTAAAAAAAAAAAATCTGTCAATTTTTTTCACTTAATGGAGAAAGTCCTATCCTTACTGGTCCTAAATCTGCTATTAACTACATCTACTTTGTATAGTTTATTACAAAACATCTACTACTAATTACTAGGAGATAGATATATAGATGATTGATAGATAGATACATAGATAGGTAGATAGATAGATAAAAGGGAGAAAGAAAGAGATAGAGAGAGGGGCAAAAGAGAGCAACAAAGAGGAGTATAGATCACTACACCAGAATAAGACAGCACTCAATTACAAGGTCATTTGCGATTTATACACTCTACTGGAATACATTGATGTTCAACAAAATGTTATTGTATGAGGAAGGGAATGGAGCGAGACTGATGGTACAGTACATAATATTATTGTTATAATTATCAATATTATTAACAACCACAAAAAATGTCAATAAAAATCCCCCGGTTCAAAATTGAGATCCATCAAGGGAACATAGATTTTATACTTTAACTACTGGTTTCCTTTTGGAATTTCACCAATGAACATAGTTCTATTTTTGTGTCATTGTTTAGATTATTACTTGATGAAGACTTTATTTAAAAAGCGTCCAGCATTTTGCTTCACATGGTTGTTCTGAACAGAATAAAATACAAACAGAATGAAATATAAATCTGCATCAGATAAAACAAACAAAACACAAAACCGCAGCATATACGTCAAACAATGCATCGTTAAAAATGATCCTGCAGTTTTTAAAGCATCTGAAATGGCATTTGTTTACGAGCTAATCCAATCCCAACATACTCAGGTAGAAAGCACAGCTGCTAAGGTCTGCGTGATGTAAATGATTAATTCTCAATATATTGTTTTTGAAATACTAAGATTCGCCATATTACACTCATAAATGAAATGCCCCAGCGGTCTACATTAGTTTGCTACACACAGAAGAGCTCATTCTGCTGCTTGTTATTTTCGTGTATGGAAATAGAAGCAGGATTACACATATTCCTTCATACACCCCCTAGTAGAACACTGAAAATAGCCATGTGTGCAAATGGTCAGGTCATTCCGACTAGTCACAGTGCAATGATTACCTTCAATCGATTATTATAATTCATCATTTTACTCTATATAAATTAATCTGTCAATGCTTGTAAAGTAACATCTCACAGGACTGAGGTAACAGTACAAAAATGTTTGCTGTCCAAATTAATTAACAAACAAACAAAACAAAAAAACGAGAAAACAGAACAAAAAAGAAACCAGCCGAGAAAAACATATTGCCTTTTACGCTCTGAAACTGGGCATTTCTGCAAGAAAGAAATGTTCAAATAAAATAAAAATATTTGTTTTTCTTGCTGGAGTATAAAAGTCATATTAGTATGCACAGAACTGTGTCAAACGACAGGATTCAGTGTTATATTTCAAAAACGATAGAATGCAAGTGTGCTTTAGACTTTTTTTTGTCTTTTTACATTATTGTTCTCTGTAACAACAGTGAGCGATACACCCCTCAGTACAGGTGAGTAGTTCTCCTGTCTGAAATACAGCGTGGAGCTTCAGTTCCCTTAACTCACTTTAACTTCAGTTTTTTTATTCTTATTCGAAGCTGTGCACATCTGAAATCAGACTATTGAATATGCTGGTACGACACTATCACCGTCACTAAGCCTACACTATTTACAGAGCTAACAGTGTTCTTGCAGGTTATTGCCCTCTGTGGGGGAAATATCATGGCTATTGTGCTACAAATGGGCTGTGTTTACTGTTCAGTGCATTAATGCTCAGCCTTTTTTCCATTCTGCTTGGCTCTCTAGCTCAGTACAATATATTTTTTACGCACCGCAAAATTATGGCATCGCTTTCTGTTACACACAATAACTGGAACATTTATATATATTTTTTGAAGTCACAAGTTCAAAAAAAGAAGAAAAAAAGGTTGCAAAAAACAGAAAATGACAACTACCAAAAATAGGTAATTTTGGTAAAAGATATAACAAGAAACAAAATAATATTTGCAAAGGCTAGTTAGCCTCTTTTTTCTAAAATATAACCTTTTTGTTTTCAAGCCTATCAGTTTTCTGTGTGCGCAAAATGACCACGTGATCTGCTTGTCTAAGGACCAGTACCGAAGGTAAATCAATAAACAAAAAAAGCTCCAAACAAAAGAAAACATTAAAGTACATTTGAATGTTTCCCATATTGCTAATTAAATATCTGGAAGGACTGACGGGGTTTTAAACCAGGTTGAGATTATAGTACAGCACATCCCTGTTCAGTTTGTTTTGTGTTGCTGTTGTCCTTTATTTTTACATGATTTCAATGACTTTTCCATTTCTTAAAAAAACTAGTGCCACCTCCCTTCCACCAGTGATGCTGCAAGTGTACAGAGAACCAATCAGAAACTTCGGCCCATCTTCCCTGGGCCTCCCGATATGCTCTGTGGAGCCAATCACAGCACAGAGGTCAGAGGTCTCCAGTGCCACTAACACCCAGCAGTGGCACTGTAGTTCTAAAGGTCCCATATTGTACACATTTCCAGTGTTTTATTTTAGGTCCTGATATCCATAAGACATTTGTGCGATTTTAAGTACCAAAATCAATCTCCAGTTTTACATTACATTCTCCAGTACCACTCATGAGCTTTACCAAGAACAGGTTGTTTTAGTGACTGTGTCTTTAAGGCTCATTGGCATCAACAAACCGCTGTTCTGATTGGCTGGCTAGCTCTGAGGAACCACACTAGGAGCACTAGGACTTCTTCCTGCTACAAGGTGGGCCATGCTGAAGATCAACAAATGCGAATTATCTCACAGAAGTCAAAACGGTCTGTTTAAATACACATTTTCTTCACATGGATTGTGTGGATTTATTTAGGAACTGTGAGTTTTGATACTTTCACAGAGTTTTTATAACACCTTCAACTCCTTCATCCTTTATAATCCACATAGCAAGGAGAATGTAATTTTCCAAAATATGGGACCATTAAAAGGCCACAAATGGGCCTCTCACAATGCTTTCACCATGTCTGCCTCCAAAGGGTTTGCTCTGGCAGACATATTGTGACATATTGTGCAACAAGTGTTGTTTTTACTGTTATATCTGACTGCGGTTTCAACCGCTGTCTAAACAATCGCAATCACAGCAATTGCAAGCAAATTAATTATCTTTATTGATACTTTAGGAAATATGAATATTCTAAAAAGAAATGTTTCAAATGTTTCACTTTGGTGCCAATTGTACCCTATCTAATCCAATTAGTGCTGGCTGGGGATACACCGCTTACGACCCCCTCCCTCGGTGGCCCAGGTGGATCTGGCGATCCTGAGAACAACACGCCTTCTTCAAGCCGTCTCGTCCCATAGCCTGTGACCGTGATTCCGAGGCGACCGGGGTGCTGTTGTACACGACGATCCTACTAGGCCCTGCCGTGTCCCTCCCTCTGGAGCAGCGAGCCAATTATGCCGCTCCACGAGAGCCGGCCAAACTGGGCTTTTGGCAGGGTGTGCAACTGTAATAAACTCATGCCTGAACCGCGGCCTCCCTAGAATATACATATTCTAAAGATTATATTTTAAAGAAAGTCAAACTTTCTCATCTAAATAACTACCAAATAGTATGTGTAACAATGGTTATACTCCACCACTGAACCTGCTTACTTTTACAAAGGCATCAGGGCCACCTTATGTAAGACAGGAAAAACTGCCACAGAGTACTTCAAAGCACAACAGAGAATAAGAATGAACACTAATCACATTTTTAGATAGAAACAATAGGTCACCGCATGAAAGTAGACCACACAAAATGCAGTAACACAGGCACACAGCGCCAGGCAGGCATGCTGTTGTGGACACATGAAGGGAGCAGGGACCAAGACATGCAGACAGAGGGGAAATCAGTGGGAGTTCAGGTTGGATTTATGGAAATCCACATGCACACAGACTGGTGCTTTCTCCTGTTTGAGAAGCCTCCTGTATTTATGCATTTTCTACAACATTTGTGTTTGTGCCCTTTGATGAATCACCACATGCAAGCAGGCACATACACACACACACACACACACACACACACACACACACACACACACACATGCACACACCCACAGAAGCACACACAGATACACTACCGTTCAAAAGTTTGGGGTCACCTTGTCTTTTTCTGATTCAATATTTTATTTTCTCTGTTTGTAATCAAACTATCCATACGTGGTCAAAGCACAGACTTTTATTAAAGGTTATTAAAGGGTATTTTTTTACATTTTGGTGTCACCATATAGTAATTTCAGCACTTTTTATATGTAGTCCCCCATTTCAATGTTCAAGTCAAATTAACTAATGTCAAATAAAAGAGTCATGTTTTGTATTTGGTTGTATGCCAAGACTTCCTGATGTCTGTGACCCATCAAAATCATCAGTCTGAATATCATATTTTCAGGTTGTCCTAATTATCAGATTAGCCTCACACCACTGTGCTGCTGTCAGATATGCAGTAGATCTACTGCACAATTCTTGTAGTATCTACTGCATCTCTGACAGCAGCACAGTAGTTTGAGGCTTATTTGATACCTTGGACCCTTTTGCAGACTTTCACCATTTAGTCAACAAATGTTTGCCAGACTGCATCAGCATAATTTACAGCAGAATCTAGTTCCACCCTCCAATTCCCATAGAGATCCATTCAAATACAAAGAGTTTTAGTATCGCTAGTAGGTATCTGCGCATTGACCATGTATGAATTGTTTGCTCACAAACAGACAAAATAAAATATTATATCAGAAAAAGTAAAAAACTGGTTCACACAGACAAATTCACTGGCCCACACTATAAGGCAACATGGGCTTCTAACTCAGGCAGCCCTTAAACCAGCATGGCTAGACTGAAGAATGACTGCAGATAACCTTGAAAGCACAGGTCAGCCCAACTGCCTAACCCAGAAACCGGTGGCACTGTCCTCTGAGGTGAGGATGATGGTGTTGAAATGATGCACTTCACAACCGCTGTTGCTTAATGGAGGAGTTAACCACGGGGCTCTCCCTTACCTCTTTCACACGGAAGCAATGACCTGGGAAAGTCCCGTGTTTGCTGTTGGTGTGAAAGGTTCAACCCGGAGTGTCCGACCCGGGACCGCGACCCTGCTCTCAAAACTGGGAGTTAGCCGGGATGGATACGGCTCGGCTTGAACGAGGGAACCCCGGGTTACTCGTTGCACACTCACGCACTGCACATACACACACACGCACTGCACATACGCACACACGCACTGCACATACGCACACACGCACTGCACATACGCACACACGCACTGCACATACGCACACACGCACTGCACATACACACACACGCACTGCACATACGCACACACGCACTGCACATACGCACACATGCACTGCACATACGCACACACGCACACAGGCGTGCATGATGCTGTGATTCCCTTTCACCAACGATTGTTTCATCATTCATGACTCATTTTGCAGAGATACCCTCAGGATCCCAGAACAGCTCAGATATGCCCTCACAGATACCCTCAGGATCCCAGAACAGCTCAAATATGCCCTCACAGATACCCTCAGGATCCCAGAACAGCTCAGATATGCCCTCACAGATACCCTCAGGATCCCAGAACAGCTCAAATATGCCCTCACAGATACCCTCAGGATCCCAGAACAGCTCAAATATGCCCTCACAGATACCCTCAGGATCCCAGAACAGCTCAGCTATGCCCTCACAGATACCCTCAGGATCCCAGAACAGCTCAGATATGCCCTCACAGATACCCTCAGGATCCCAGAACAGCTCAAATATGACCACTGTAGAATCGGATCAGAAGGTTCAGAAAAACTGCCACAAAAAAAGCACTGTGATTCAAATGGCACAAAGTGCAGTGAGGCATGCAGAATACAAATGTGGATAAAGGAGAAAGCAACAGCATAGCGCACATACAATTTCACTCAACAGCACAGCGACTAACACTACTACATACAGCATGCAAGTTTAACCTCAGGAGGAAACAGTGAATGGGAGGGGAGGAACTACAGAAATGTTTCCCACAAAGTTCCCACAACATTTTTTACAATTGCATCGAGCCACAGCATTTAGAGAGTGAAGCTATGACGAACTGCCCAACTCCTCGCCAAAGCAGTTCCTGACATGGCCAGGGTTTGTAAAGCATCTTTGTGACAGATTTCTGTCAAATAAAATATCCATCCATCCATTATCTGAACCCGCTTATCCTGATCAGGGTCGCAGGGGGGCTGGAGCCTATCCCAGCATACATTGGGCGAAAGGCAGGAATACACCCTGGACAGGTCGCCAGTCCATCGCAGGGCACACACACCATTCACTCACACACTCATACCTATGGGCAATTTAGACTCTCCAATCAGCCTGACCTGCATGTCTTTGGACTGTGGGAGGAAACCGGGGTACCCGGAGGAAACCCACGCAGACACGGGGAGAACATGCAAACTCCGCACAGAGAGGCCCCGGCCGACGGGGATTCGAACCCAGGACCTCCTTGCTGTGAGGCGGGAGTGCTACCCACTGCACCATCCGTGCCGCCTCAAATAAAATATGATATATAAAATAAAATGGACTTGACTTATCAATCTGGGACTTTCTAGGAAACCATTTCAAAAAATCTGTCACTACACCGTAAATGAAGGCTTTAGCTGGACCTAGCCACCTTGAGCGCTTCATCCCAATTTCAACCTTGAATTTGTGAATATGATTTACACCATTTTGAATCCTTAAACCATTACATTGCTTTATTATTTTTAAATAAAGGAGCTTTAGCAGATGCTAAGACGGAATAAGTGAGAGGAAACGAGGATGGCGGAAATGGGTTGTAGAATAGAAATGGCACATAATACCTTGGATGAGATGGCAACCGACCCCCTGTTAGGTTTCAATGGTATCCATTTGTGAAAGCTGTGGCAATCAACGGCCCCTAGAAGTGTAGAGTTAGTAACAAGGTCAGTATGCATTTGAGGGAAAATGTGGGGAAAAGCACTTTCACAGATGAGTATATATTTTATTCATAGGTCTGCGGGCTGCCAGTGTGAATTAGAATGTCAAGCTTTGATTTCCTCAATTCAGACACATTGAAAAAAAAAAAAAAAGTATAAAATAGTCACTATTCATTCATGTTATTTTAAACTTTCTTCTAGGAGAGCATATGAATCTGGCCTATCTCAGGTTGGGCCATCAGGTGCACAAGCTCCACTGAATATGAGAGAATAAAGCCCAGACTTAATGAAGACTCACATTCAGTGCCATCACATATTCATTTGTCTGATTGGATGAGCCCTCGTTTTTGTGGAATTATTATGCATTCACGCTGACATTGACAATATGATTAATAAAATCACACGTCATGCAAAAGCCTTCAGCAAATATATTATGATGGATATTCCCCAACCTCCAAATATTGCCCTTTCCATTCCCAAGTAGCACACACACATACAAAACCAAACATTTGCACAGACACATATTCAAACCTGCTGAACTTAACTGCAGAAATGTCAGTTCCCTAGCTAGGCTAGGCTGCTTGCTGTGAGGTACAGAACAGTGTGGAACTGAGGGGAATCATCATCTGAGAGGGACATGAGCAGGGTTTCCATTTCGGTTGTTTTAACATTCATATTGTTTGTTTCAGTGTTTGACAAACCAGTTAACCTTTTTAAAATCTTGACACTCTATGGTTTTCCCAAACATACAGGAAGGTGCAGCACTGTGATAGAGGTCATCTCAAAACTAGGACAAGCATTTCAGGAAGGCAGGAAGTTGCTGGGAAGATGTGCAAATATATCCTCCTCAGTGTGAGACACAGAATGAAGAGCACGTTTTATTTTAGAACGATTCCCCCTTTGTTCAAATGAAAATGGGAGTCTGTTTCTTCTTTGTTCACTTTCTTGCACTCTGACTGTACTCAGGCTGTTCTCTGGCTGTACTCAGGCTGTACTCATGTTGTACTCTGACTGTACTCTGGCTATACTCCGCCTGTACTCAGGCTGTTCTCTGGCTGTTCCCTGACTGTACTCAAGCTGTTCCCTGGCTGTTCTCTGGCTGTACTCAGGCTGTTCTCTGGCTGTACTCAGGCTGTTCCCAGGCTGTTCTCTGGCTGTTCTCTGGCTGTTCTGTGGCTGTACTCAGGCTGTTCCCTGACTGTACTCAAGCTGTTCCCTGGCTGTTCTCAGGCTGTTCTCTGGCTGTACTCAGGCTGTTCTCTGGCTGTTCTCTGGCTGCACTCAGGCTGCTCTCTGGCTGTTCTCTGGCTGTACTCAGGCTGTTCTCTGGCTGTTCTCTGGCTCTACTCAAACTGTTCCCAGGCTGTTCTCTGGCTGTTCTCTGGCTGTTCTGTGGCTGTACTCAGGCTGTTCCCTGACTGTACTCAAGCTGTTCCCTGGCTGTTCTCAGGCTGTTCTCTGGCTGTACTCAGGCTGTTCTCTGGCTGTTCTCTGGCTGCACTCAGGCTGCTCTCTGGCTGTTCTCTGGCTGTACTCAGGCTGTTCTCTGGCTGTTCTCTGGCTCTACTCAGGCTGTACTCAGGCTGTTCTCTGGCTGTTCTCTGGCTGTACTCAGGCTCTACTTCGGGTCTACTCAGACTCTCCTCAGACTATATTCTGACTGTTTTTAGGCTAAGGTCAGTTTGAGGACTCCAGGGTGGGGGCTAGGGGTGGCGGGCGTTTTGTACTCACGGCAATGCTGTGTCCGAACCCCGACCCCGGCTGCGGGCTGGCAGCGCTGATGTAACTGCCCACCGCCGAATCCTGGCTGGCCGTCCCGTAGACTTCAGCCACTGGACCGGGACTGTTGGTGCCGGGGAAAACACCAGGCCGGGGAGGGTTGGTGCCTGCCAGGGGGGGGAATTAGAGTTATTGTGAGGATGGGCAAGCAAGAAATGAGATCTCTGTACGCATGCATCATGCTACAGAAATTATACAACAACAGGAAAAGTCAAAGAGCTCTAAAACAAACTTAGGATCATATGCACAGCATGTATCCACCTAAAAAATCAGCCCCTTCACCCCTCCCCAACTCTGACTGAGCAGAACTTCAGATACAGTAGTCACCAATACTCAGCCTCTGTTTAGAAGATGGAGCCTCATACAGATAGATACATACACATATACTTATATACACTCAGTGAGCACTTCATTTGGTATTTATTATTTATTTTCTTAGACTTATTAAGTGTTCTGCTGCTGTAGCCTATCCACTTAGAGGATAGATAGTGTTCAGAGATGCTCTTCTGCATACCTCTATTGTAATGTGTGGTTATTTGCATTACTGTCACCTTCCTGTCAGTCTGGCCATTCTCCTCGGACCTCTCTTATTAACAAGGCATTTCTGCCTGCAGAACTGCTGCTCACTGGATGTTTTTTGCTTTTAAAACGAAATCCCAGGAGATCAGCAGTTTCTGAGATACTCAACCCACCTGAACTGGCACCAACAATCATTCCACGGCCAGTCACATTTTTTTGTCCCCATTCTGATGGTTGATTTGAACATTAACTGAAGCTCCTGATCCGTATCTGCATGGTTTTATGCATTGCCACACAGTTGGCTGATTAGATTATCGCATGAATAAGTAGGTGTACAAGTGTTACTAATAAAGTGCTCAGTGAGTGTATATAAATATCAAATACAGTAAACCGTTTGCTAACAACTATTACTTATAGCGGTTTCAGAAAGTTCAGACCCCTTCACTTTTTGCACACTTTATTGTGTTTGCACATCAATCTACACTCAAATACCCATAATGAAAAAGTGAAATCATGTTAAAAAATGTTTTTGCAAATGTATAAAAAAACTGAAATCTCTTATATGTAGAAATCCCTTTCACAGCAATTAGAGCTTTGAGTCTTCAAGTCTCTACAGGCTTTGCACACCTGAATTTCTGAATTTGGGCAGTTCTTCCTCCCACTGTTCCTGGCAGATCCCCTCAAGCTCAAGCTCAAGATGGGAAGCATCTGTGAACTTTTATCTTCAGGTCTCTCCACAAATGTTCTATGGGGTTTTGCTGGTCAGTGACTTGTTCCGAAGCCACTCCAGCGTTGTCTTGGCTGTGTGCTTCGGGTCATTGTCGTGCTGAAAGGTGAACCGTCACCACAGTCTGATGTCACTTGCACTCTGGAGCAGGACTCCTTTACTCCAAATTTAAGAGTGGCTTCCCTCTAGTTAATCTACCATAAAGGCCTGATTGATGGAGTGCTGCTGAGATGGTCATCCTTACGGCATGTTCTCCCATCTCTGCAGAGGACTTCTGAAGCTCTGTTGACCGTTGGCGGCATGGCTCAGGCAGTAAGAGCAGTTGTCTGGCAGTCGGAGGGTTGCCGGTTCGATCCCCCACCCGGGCTGTGTCGAAGTGTCCCTGAGCAAGACCCCAAATTGCTCCTGACGAGCTGGTCGGTGCCTTGCATGGCAGCCCATCGCCGTTTGTGTGTGAGTGTGTGTATGAATGGGTGAATGGGAAGCATCAATTGTACAGCGCTTTGGATAAAGGCGCTATATAAATGCCAACCATTTACCATTTACCTTTGGGTTCTTGGTCACCTCCCAGACCAAGGCCCTTCTTGCCTGGTTACTCCGTTTGGCCGGATGGGAGGAAGAGTCCTGGTGGTTCTATTTCCTCTTTTATCACTGAGGTCTACAGAGAGATCCTTGGACTTCATGGTTTGTTTTTTTTCCTGATATGCAGTGTGAATTGTGGAAGCCTATACACAGGTTTGTGTCTTTCTAAACTATTTTCTAAACTTCCTAAAAAAATCTATCAATTCATTTTGCCACAGGTGGATTCCAATCATGTTCTGGACTCATCTGAAGGATAATTAAAGAGGATGCACCTGACCACAATTTGGAGTACCAGAGCAAAGGGTCTGAATACTTATGTAAATGAGAAACATGTTTTCACTTTGTCATTAGGGGTTTTTGAGTGCAGATTGAAGGGCAAAAAAACCACTCCTGGGCCTCATTGCGATCACTTAATTTTCGCTTCCTTTCTTTTACTTGCTTCTGACCCGGAAATCGTTTGAGGTCCACCATCTTTAAGGACATTCCAACCAGTTAAATGTTGCTTCTAGAATTAGAAGTTAGGAACTCCCAAACTTTCCTTTGAGCAAGAAAACGTGACGTGGCGTTGACGTTTGTAGGAGCAAGGTCATTCCATTTCCCTAATTCACGTTTTCTCGATTTTCCCTATCTTCACTTATTTTACTAGCCTCTCCCGATGGGTGGAGCTAGGAGTAAGAAAAGGAGCAAGGAAAAGAACAAAAGAGGAGAAAAATAAGCTCTTGGAAGGAGCAGCTGGTTTCTGGGACCTCCCGGGGTAAATCGGTTGTGTTATAGAGTCAGCAGCCCGTCGGTCTCTGGTTTCTGACATCATCACAACTTCCTTCAGGCATCTCCACTCTCCTCCACCCAATACACCGCAATTATAACCTCTTTCAGAGACCCCAGCCCCCAATCTGCCTCTCAGAGCCTGAATCGAATATGAGTGACACTCCATAACTCCGGCACAAATTACATTGGGGATTTGAGCGCAACACCCCGGTCTAATCGACACTTGTCATTGGAAGAGCTGCTTCCTGTGAACGTGTTCCCCCCCGGCCACCCTCGTCTCCCTCTTTAAATAAACGACAGTGACCGTCAGGTCTCCCGCCCGCCCGCCCGCCCGCCCACTTCCTGACAGCCAGGAAATGGCTGCTGGAGCCCGGGAGATGATGAGAGACGCCCCGTCTCGACTCCCTCCGGGGGACTGCCGCCCCCACGCATTAACATTTTCAGAGCGGAAGGAGCCGAGGTGCTGGCGAGCCGCGGCGGGTTCCGACGGAGCCGCAACCTTGCCGTGTGATTGGCTGCGGAAATTCCCAACCCCAGAACGGAGCTTGTTGGGAGGAAGTTAAAAGATTAAAAGCTGGCGGTTTACTAAAAAGCAAAGAAGGGAGGGCAGACGACAAGAATAGACAGATAGATGGAGGACCCGCGGGATGTCCTTAAAGGTCCACAAGCATTTTATTTTTTGTGTTTGAGCTTTCTTTATCATCCTCAAGCTTTTCGTTTGTGTTCCATACTGATTCAAGTAAAAAAATGGCAATGCATATGGAAGTATGGATATTGTAGATTCAAACTACTATTTTTCCAAGCTGCAGGTAAACGATTTCCCACGTGACATGACATATGTGATTACATAATTATCAGATGGCACTCCTAAATAAAAACCTCTGAGCCCTCTCTGAGACGAAGCCAAAAGCCTTTTCGACCAACCTTTTGAGAACCCTGTTGATCTTCTAAATGAGTTAGTTTCTCGTTAGTTATTTACTGGTTATTTTGCTCCTAGATCCCGCTCCCTCTCCTTCACTATTGTATTCTCTTCACTTAAGCTACACTTTTGCCATGTTGTCCATGTTAATACAGAGCTGACCGCAGGATGCTACGCCACTGCTCTTTGCGAACGTTTTGTGGGTGTTTTAGACTAAAACCAGGAAGAGAAAGCTGAAACGTGTGGGCCTTTAAATAGCAGTAACAGCTTCAACAGAAGTCTTCAAACCCCTACCTGCTGCCGGCTCCAGATCACCTGATGTTTTCAGCAATTTCAAAAGAAATGAAAACAAATATAAATACATGGCTAATAAACCTAGTTAAACACTTGGCAGGATCTGCCTCCTCCTACACTGTCCTGATTTCTCCTTCCAAAGGCAGGCTAATCGGCCCTTAGCGCTAATAAAGGAACATTGAATCAATTGTCCGTGTGAGCTTCTCGATCACTTTCATGCTCGGTGACAGGGAAGAATATTAATGCAAAAAGTTTTTTAAAAAGAACAAATAAAAATAATAGGACATGATTAAAATGCACCGAGACGGCTGAGGACAAGCTGAGCTGAGAACGTGAACCGACAGGAATAAAACATTATTCTGTTTTTGACAAAGCCAGTGGAGCACATCGCCAGCTGAACTCAAAAAACTATTTTATCTCTGCTGAGTAATTCACCTCTTTTTGGAAAATACAAATGTAAAAAAAAAAATCCCACTATTATTTTTATACAAACGAAGATATGGCTAAGGGGTTTCAAAAGGAAAATCTCTCTCCCTCCCCCTCCCACAGCAAGCCGTAAGGAGAGGCCTAGGTTACTCTTAGACTCCTGATTAAATCTACATTAAATTTAGTTTTTATTCTACACAATCTGCCAGGTTCAGACAATGTTGACTGAGTCCAGGGAAAAGCAGAGAAAATGGGAAAAAAGAGTGCTGTCTTTCTTCTTAATGATATTCCCAACAGTTTATTTTGGTAATCCAATTGTTTGGCCTATGTCTCCGACAGTTTTTCTTATTTCTCAGCCTCATAATGTTAATCCTTGACTGCTATTGGTACTACACTGGTCCTCATGTTTATAAACACCAATAAGATGGAAAAGGCAATCAAAAGCCTAGAATCAAGACAAGATACTAAAAGCGCTCTTACACCTGCACTAAGGAAGTGATTGACCACACCTGACTAATCAGAAATACCTGTGAAGCCATTTGTCACAAATATTATGGTGCCCTGAAATGGGGGACTATGCATAATTTCTACATATTGAAACCAAAGTGTATAATAATACTTTTTAATAATAACTGAAAATCTGCACTTGTGAATTGCTTGGTTACAAATACAAAACTGTAGAGTACAGAGACAAATCTATATTAATCACAAGTGAAATGTTCAAAGCTTCAAAAGACAGGAAATTAAATTGATCAGCCCTAACACTAACATCAGCCCCAAAGGGTTATCTTTTAGAAAAGACCAGGATTATGCGTATAAGGGTTTGTGTGTAGATACTTAAGGGGTTAAAGTTAGAGGCAATATACTTATTTTGCACATGTCCATGTGTCCTATTTAGAACCACATATCTTGTAATACTCTTTCAACATATCTTGCTCACAAACTGTGTTGGTACATAGCACACAATTTTAAAGTAGTGTGATTATGAGTGTCGGCCGACTGTATGTCACTCTGGATAAAAGTGGATATATAGCCTACAGTATGTATATACACACAGTGAGAACATTGGGTATTTATTAGACATATTTTTAGACTTATTAAGTCTTCTGCTGCTGTAGCCTATCCACTTAGAGGTTTGATGTGTTGTGTGTTCAGAGATGCTCTTCTTCATACCACTGTTGTAATGTGTGGTTATGTGCGTTACCCTCCTGACAGCTTTGACCAGTCTGGCCCTTCCCCTCTGACCTCTGCTCACTGGATGTCTTGCTTTTCGCAGCTGCAAACTCAAGAGACTGTTGTTCGTAAAAATCCCAGGAGATCAGCAGTTTGAGATACTCAAACCATCCTGTCTTGCACCAACAAACATTCCATGGTCAAAGTCTCTTGGATCACATTTCTTTCCCATTTTGATATTTGGTCTGAAAAACAGCTGAACCTCTTGACCACGTCCGAATGCTTTTATGCATTTAGTTGCTGCCACAGGATTGGTGGATTAAATATTTGCATTAACAAGTCTACTGTGCATTCACAGTGGCTCAATGAAAGTGTCACTCAGAAACCACTTCTCACTGTAGGAATAAGTTATAATGTTGTATGTGATATATACAATTCATTTTGTATCTGTTGAATTTATCAAAATAATAATATACTGCCATGATAATTCTATGCATTTATACCACAGTCTTGGTGAATACTCCATTCTGATTGGAAGTGTGTGAAAAGTATGGCAATTCTTTGGGCTAAAATGCCGTTAATGAGAGAGGTCAGAGGAGAATGGCCAGACTGGTTCAAGCTGACAGGAAGGTGACAGTAACTGAAATAACCATTGGCTGATTAGATATTTGCATTAATGAGCAAATTCTTTGGATGAACAGGCAGGCAGCAAATGGAGGAATATGGCCTCCTTATGTCACATAACACCCCCACCCACAAAGACACTGCATTTCAGGGCATCACCACAACAGCAAGCAACAATCTACCTGTCTCCACACTCCCCCTTGTGAAATTAGGGGGTTAAGCAACATGTTAATTAACCAATCTGTAATGAGCAACACATTCTGAATACTAGTCAAAACAGAGATTTATTTTTTTAATAGTGAGTATTCTGCAGGAATTTAAAAAATGAATATGATCCAAAAGGTAATTAATGTAGGTGGGGGACTGAGGGTGGATATGTGGGTTTGGCAGCAGGAATGTCTGACCACCAGGCAACCCTCAACTTTCACAATGCGTCACAAACTTCACAAACAACAGACACACCCTCTCATCATCAGTGCAGATGGGCTGTTCAAATACTCATTTATGACTGGTTCTCTTACAGGCACATAATTCATCCAGCTATATTTACTTCAAGGAGAGGGCACCCAAAGTCCACACTCAGCAGAGAGAGTTCTTACACAGGAAATTTGAAAAATGCTAATAAACAACAAGAGAACCTGGGTAAGAGGACAGAGGCTTGAGGCTGGAGGCTTCTGCCCATGATGCAGCTGGTAAGAAATGGTGGGCACTGCAAGCAATCATTGGTTGGTTTTGAGTTTACCCAGAATGCATGTGGTTACAGAGATGGCGGGTTTTAAATCCTGAGGTACTGTACTAATAACATAATATAAAATATATAAGTTATATTATTACATTACACTGAACAGGGGGGATACAGACTGCCCTGGCTCAGACAGTCACTATAGGCCACTATATCCATACAACCTGCAAGTCTCCCAAAAGACACGAGTGGAAACTACAGTTATAGGCAAGGAAAGACATCATATCTGCTTTAACTACTTTATGTATTACATAATTAATGTCTGTATTCAAAAAAACAAAATGTCTGTTTCTCTGTGGTGTTGTCAAGGAAGCTCAGAGCATAAAGGGTGTTTCCATTCCTGGATTAATGAGTATCCACAGCAGGAACACCAACAATTTGTTTCCAGTAACTAATTAGATACCTGTGCGGTTAAAAAGCAGCACTTCATTATCTTCTGTGATGAGAAAAAAAAAATCCAATTTCATCTGGGAGAGATTAATTAAATTATGCGTATGGGTACGTCTGGCAGAGAGCGAGCGGCCCCACAATGCACTGCTGTGCTACATATTCATATGCAGAGACCGTATTTTGGTGTTTTGTCTGCTCTATGGTTGTGAGTCTGTGTGCTCGATGCTCTATGGTTGTATTTGTGTGCTGTATGCTCTATGGTTCTGTATTTGTGTGCTGGATGCTCTATAGTTGTGTGTCTGTGTGCTGGACACTCTATGGTTGTGTGTCTGTGCACTGGACACTCTATGGTTGTGTGTGTGTGCTGGACACTCTATAGTTGTGTGTCTGTGTGCTGGACACTCTATGGCTGTGTGTCTGTGCGCTGGACACTCTATGGTTGTGTGTCTGTGCTCTGGACACACTATGGTTGTGTGTCTGTGTGCTGGACACTCCATGGTTGTGTGTCTGTGTGCTGGACACTGGTTGTGTGTGTGTGCTGGACATTCTATGGTTGTGTGTCTGTGTGCTGGACACTCTATGGCTGTGTGTCTATGCGCTGTACCCTCTATGGTTGTGTGTGTGTGTGCTGGACACTTTATGGTTGTGTGTCTGTGTGCTGGGCACTCTATATTTGTGTGTCTGTGTGCTGGACACTCTATGGTTGTGTGTGAATGCTGGGCGCTCTATGGTTGTGTGTGGGTGTGTAAGTGGGTGTGTGTGCTGGATGCTCTATGGTTGTGTGTCTGTGCACTGGACACTATGGTTGTGTGTGTGTGCTGGACACTCTATGGTTGTGTGTCTGTGTGCTGGACACTCTGGTTGTGTGTCTGTGTGCTGGACACTCTATGGTTGTGTGTCTGTGTGCTGGACACTCTATGGTTGCGTGTATGCCGTATGCTCTATGGTTGTGTGTCTGTGTGCTGTACCCTCTATGGTTGTGTGTGAATGCTGGGCACTCTATAGCTGTGTGTGAATGCTGGGCACTCTATAGCTGTGTGTCTGTGTGCTGGACACTCTATGGTTGTGTGTCTGTGTGCTGGACACTCTATGGTTGTGTGTCTGTGTGCTGGACACTCTATGGTTGTGTGTCTGTGTGCTGGACACTCTATGGTTGTGTGTCTGTGTGCTGGACACTCTATGGTTGTGTGTCTGTGTGCTGGACACTCTATGGTTGTGTGTCTGTGTGCTGGACACTCTATGGTTGTGTGTCTGTGTGCTGGACACTCTATGGTTGTGTGTCTGTGTGCTGGACACTCTATGGTTGCGTGTATGCTGTATGCTCTATGGCTGTGTGTCTGTGTGCTGGATGTTCTATGGTGGTGTGTCTGTGTGCTGCACCCTCTATGGTTGTCTGTGTGTGCTGTATGCTCCATGGTTCTGCATTTGTGTGCTAGATGCTCTATGGTTGTGTTTACTGTGTGCTGTATGCTCTATGGTGGTGTGTCTGTGTGCTGTACCCTCTATGGTTGTGTGTGAATGCTGGGCGCTCTATGGTTGTGTGTGGGTGTGTATGTGTGTGTGTGCTGGATGCTCAATGGCTGTGTGTCTGTGTGCTGGACACTCTATGGTTGTGTGTACTGTTTATACATACTGTTGTGCAGATCTTTATACAGAACCTGCTCACACAGAAAGGCCACATCTACATTAAGGATACTAAAAATATAATAATAAACAATAATAAAGAGGTCATGGCAACACAGGGCTGTTCTAAATCTATCATGTTTTCTACAGTCTGGAATATTGCTTATGCCTCATTGTCATTATTATTCATGACAATGTTAAAACTATCATAGTACTGACTGCTACTCGAAGCCTGGATAACCAACCCCTACCCCCAGAACATAAGCATCATACTCAAACATACACAGTGCGTGTGGATCTGCCAATGCTTGTGCAAATGCAAAAACGCACCAAACTATTAATGCAGGAATAAAACATCATATTATATTTTCTCATGCAGCGCCATTGTAGGACAGCCTGATGGCAGGCTTGCCTGATGTGCTTGTAGTAGAAAGTGTAAATTAAGGTCTTGGGCCTCTGGGTAAATGAGCAGGGAGTGTAATGAAACGAGTGGAAGGGCCCATGACAGGAAGGGGGGGGGGGGTTTACAAACCTGGGGTCTTAAACTGCTCCAGACTGCGCAGCTGCGAGGGGGGCATGGGGAGGTGCAGCACCTCCTCAGGCTGGGGGCCCAGCGAGGAGCCAAAGTCCGCAAAGGAGCAGGGCACCCCCCTGGGGTCGCTGGGCGCAGGATAGAACCCGTATTCGGGGAACCCTGGGAGATACAGTACAGGGTCGGGGGGGAGACCTCCATCATTGTGGAAAAACGTCAAACAATTTTGGGATGGGGTTTGGGGTGCATGGTGAGGGCTGGCTAAACAGTTTTAGAAAATGTTTTGCTTTTGTTGTTTGCTCTAGTTGGGTGTCCTATACTATAACCCCTATACTTATCAAAAGGCCCATCTGTGAAGCTCTGGCCCAGTCAGAACACCTGCTTACTGTTCTACAGCCAATCAGAACACACCCAGCTACAGCATGTTCTCACTGTTCTACACCCAATCAGAACACACACCACACCTGCTCACAGTTCTACACCCAATCAGAACACATGCTGCACGGCTCACAGTTCTACACCCAATCAGAACACATGCTGCACAGCTCACAGTTCTACACCCAATCAGAACACATGCTGCACGGCTCACAGTTCTACACCCAATCAGAACACATGCTGCACGGCTCACAGTTCTACACCCAATCAGAACACATGCTACACGGCTCACAGTTCTAAGTTCTATATTTTGCAAGAAGAAAATGCTACCTTCTTCAAAGGCATACTATGCTGGATTTTCAATTTGAAAATATTGTTCAGTCATTACTCTGATGTTAGCTTCTGCCCAATACCTTGCTTATTGACCTGTATTTGTTATTCTAAAAAGTGTCTGGGACATTTCTGGGCATGACCCTTTTGTCTTTGTGCCCTGTATCTGAAGAGCATGTGGCCAATAGGAGGGAGGCATGGATTGGCTGTACAGTGGTGCTGCTGTGTTGAAAGAAACCGCTAACAGGGCTTTAGCATTCAGTAACGTTGGGTAGCTGCCGCAAATAGCTAACAAAATTCAGTTATCTTTGGTAACATTAGCTGGCCTAAGATTTTCAAGAACTTCATCTTCAAATACCATGAGATAACATTTAAGGTCTGAAGACGTAAGATGCATCACGTAGCTCCAGGACTTCTCTTCTGAACACAGATTTAAATTGATAACAGGAAAAATACATCAAAATTGCCTGTAAGCATTAAGATGCTCAAATTAAAATCAGATCTTCTTCATTTACCTCTCCACAGTGCTGTTTATAACTGGAGCAAAATAATAAATAATAAAGTGAATAATTACCATAATTATATTAAATCCATTATGCAAAAATAGGCTGCAGCCAACCAAGCTTGTCTGAACCCATCCTGTGGTTAAACTTCCACTCTTAATCTAAATGCAGAACTGCGCTGTCAAGATGGCAGTCACAATATATAAAGCGTACACACACTCGCACTCACACACACGCATGCACACATACACAAACACACAAGCACACACACACAGACATTTAGATACGCATGCAGACAAACACACACACACACACACACACACGCACACATACATACGTTTATACACACATATACACATGCACACACACACTCGCTCATACACTAACTCACATGAACAGAAAACATACACACACATAATCATACAGGCATGCACGCACGCATGCACGCACACACACACGCACATTAGAGCAGCAGCTATTAAAACACACACAACAATAGATAGACAGTCATGATCCAAACATTATGCTTTGGATTTACCAGCTCATTGTTAGGATGCCCATTGCCCAAATAATGGGCCTCATTTATCAATATCTTTGTAACTCCGAGTGCAAATGTATGTGTGATCGGAAACAAACGAAGAAATTCCACCGGATTTATCAAACATGAGTAGACATAGCTTTTTTTTATCCACGTGTGTATGTTGATGAATACCAATCAATTGTAAACTAAAAGCACGAGCACAAAATTTATGATTAGCATAAAATGATGGCACTAAAATACCTTAAAGGACCATGGAAAACAATTTCAGGCAATTTAAAGAGATGGCCAGGAAAAGATGAGAATCAGATTTTAAAAAATCACTATATTACTGTGTATGCTACAGCTACTTTGTAACTTGTCTTTGCAAACACTAAAATGTATATTAAAACTTATTCATGACTTAACATCTTCTATGCCAAGTATTCTTATAATAAACTTGAACTCGCTGTTTTTTCGTTTATTCTGTTCAAGAATGGAAACCACAGGAGAAGCTGATTGTCTTGGTGGAGAAACATAAAGCGATGTGCCAAACTAACGCGGCAAACATGAAGATCCACTGGGATTGAAACGTTGTCTGCAATAATGGTGTTAAATAAATATCAGTGTGTAGGCTTCCTTCTTTTCATCCAAACTAACATCTAAACATAGTTAGTTGCTAATTAGCGTACTTTTGTATGCTAAGAAACAAAAAACTGGAGGTAATGTTGTAATATTATAGGAGAGACGTTGCTGTCTGGAAATATCAAGGAGGGCGACAGCAATATATTTTCACTGTCCTGCACCAGTCCCCAAGAAGCTGAGGATGGATGGATTGGACAGGAACAGCTTGTGGATCTTGTGAGTTCTGGCTCCAGTGTGTTGCACAAACTGAGAAGGAAGTGCCTGGGCTGTCGGAACCAACTTGTGAGCCTCACCAAAGAAATCTGCTTGGGTTTTGAATATGCACTCTCTCTCCAAAGTAAGCCATGCTTGAATCTATTATTTAAGCTATGACTTGGACACCCTATTTATAGCAAACTTTGTTTATGTGTTTTATGGAATTTATATTAAACTCCACTTAAGCTTCATCAGGATTACCAGAATGAAACATCAACCATTTTAATGTTGAATCCTGTCGCGTTTTTATATGGTATAATTAATTATAATATTCAATTGGCTAATTAAAATAATTGTGCCACTTTAAATGAAAATGAAATATTAAGTAATGGATTAATAAAAGCACAAAACAAGCTTTACAACCGTGCGCTTTCATTTCTGCGCACAATGCGAACAGCTGAAACCACATGTGAAGTTTGTTCGGCTCCTATGAAAATACTGACATCCAAAAACTTTGACGAATCCCACATTATGTGTGCAAATGCATTTCAGAAGGATTTACGGTCAATTTCATGACAATATTACATTCATTACATACATACATAATTTCGTTGAGCTCATGTTTGATAATGAGGCCCAATGTGTTTAAGCACAAGGCAGTTTGCCCACTATGGATCTCAGTGTAAACAGACACATATTGAACCTGTGATTTGTATGAGGTACAGAAATAAAAACACATGTACAGACCTGCTCCACTGCATTTAAAGACATGTACAGACCAGCTCCACTTCATTTAAACACATGTACAGACCAGCTCCACTGCATTTAAACACAGGTACAGACCTGCTTCACTGCATATAAACACATGTACAGACCGGCTGCATTCAGAAGAAGCTGCCATTAATGTGTTCTCATCTCCCCAAAAGCAGGTTGAAGAGCAAGGAACGAGTGTAGAGAAGGCATGTTCTAGATCAGCCAGTCTGAACAAGTGTAGGGAAGGCATGTTCTAGATCAGCCATACTGAATGAGTGTGTGGAAGGCATGTTCTAGATCAGCCATACTGAATGAGTGTGGGGAAGGCATGTTCTAGATCAGCCAGTCTGAACGAGTGTAGGGAAGGCATGTTCTAGATCAGCCATACTGAACGAGTGTAGGGAAGGCATGTTCTAGATCAGCCATACTGAACGAGCATAGGGAAGGCATGTTCTAGATCAGCCATACTGAACGAGCGTGGGGAAGGCATGTTCTAGATCAGCCAGTCTGAACGAGTGTGGGGAAGGCATGTTCTAGATCAGCCAGTCTGAACGAGTGTAGGGAAGGCATGTTCTAGTTCAGCCATACTGAACGAGTGTAGGGAAGGCATGTTCTAGATCAGCCATACTGAACCATACTGAACGAGCATAGGGAAGGCATGTTCTAGATCAGCCATACTGAACGAGTGTAGGGAAGGCATGTTCTATATCAGCCATACTGAACGAGGGTAGCGAAGGCATGTTCTAGATCAGCCATATTGAACAAGCGTAGGGAAGGCATGTTCTAGATCAGCCATACTGAACAAGTGTAGGGAAGGCATGCTCTAGATGAGCCAGCCTGAACGAGTATAGGGAAGGCATGTTCTTGATCAGCCTAGGTCCCTCCTTTCTCTCACTTTCAACTCCAAATACAACACAACACAAGCACAACACAGGCAATACACACAGGCACAAAAACTCCTTCTTTGTCTTTCACAAACGCAAAAAGACATCTCATACACAAACATCTCATAGACTCTCATGCACAAAACACACATGCACGCACACACACACAAACACAAACACAAACACAGACACAAATGGAAATTCAGTTGCACATGACTGAGTGCTGGTGAAGGCAAGGTAAATTACTTTCATTATTCAGGTTGATGACTCCAAATGATAGTATTGTGTTTCCCAAAGATGGAATAAAAAGGTCGTTTAAAAAGTTTCTGCTCCCGACCTACAGAAACAGTTAAAGTGGGGTCACCTGATTGGCTCCCAGGAGCCAGTTCCCCTTCTCCACACGCAAAAGCAGCTACTTTCCCTACACATGAGTAAGAACATGAAACTGGTTTAACACAACAGCAATGCTTTCAACATGAGCACAACCAACACAGCAAGGGCTTCTTGTTGCTAAAATGCCATTCTGATCACCTGTTAAAGATCAGGCATGGAATCCAGGCCTCGATGCCCCAGCAACATATTATGGGCAGATATATGGGCAGTATATGGGCAGGATATGGGCAGGGCAGCATTTTACTGGCTGGACCTCCATGCCCCTTCAGAGGGTTTCAGTTAGCCTGGTTTACCTAATCGTGCAACAACGTGCCCTCTGGTAAAATGCAGCTGTGCACTCTGCACTGGCTGAAGGCGAAGAGTCGCTATAATGACTGTGCAGATCAGGGAACAGAAATGGTGGCTGGGCAGGGAGCTTGGCTCTCTGAATTAATGGAGGATGTCATAGCACACAGCTGGTTCTACAGATCTGACTGGCCATTCCAAATGAGGAGAAATTAGGGGCATAAAAAGGTGGTTAAAAAGTGCCAATTCAGCTCATTATAAATCTGAGGGACTGCAATTCAGCTGATAGAAGACTCACCACATTTTGACCCAGAACACATTTTCTCAATGATTTATATTATAAAAATAACATGTTCTTCAAAATAATTGCCCACCAGTCGTGCTCCTGTGAGCAAAGGCATAATTCGGCAAAAAGAGGATCTGACTCTAAACCCGTAATTTAAGCATGGTGATTTCAGAGCTGACTCTAAACCCGTGCTTTAAGCACATTGTTTTCAGTGCTGACTCTAAACCCATAATTTAAGTATGGTGTTTTAAGTGCTGACTCTAAACCTGTCATTTAAGCATGCTGGTTTCAGCACTGACTCTAAACTGACTCTGGGCTTGTTCAGGTCCGTGTTTCAGCCCCGGCTGGGAGGTGCACAGGGAATTATGGGTAATGAGGTGGATACTAAATTGATGGAGAAAGCTGTGTCCCTGTGGTGCCTGCCTTATTCCTGTTCACATTTATCTGAAACTATCTTCAAGTTATCGTAAAACTATTTTCAAATATCAGGGTAGCAGGAGTAGCAGTGGAGGGAAGTGTATGCTGAGCATCAGGATAACTAATGACCCCTCCCCTGCCGAAATAATGAGCTGAAATAATAACTGTACTGAAATAATGAGCTGAAATAATCACTGTGCTGAAATAAAGAGCTGAAATAATAACTGTGCTGAAATAATCACTATGCTGAAATAAAGACCTGAAATAATAACTGAAATAATCACTGTGCTGAAATAAAGACCTGAAATAATAACTGAAATAATCACTGTGCTGAAATAAAGACCTGAAATAATCACTGTGCTGGAATAAAGAGCTGAAATAATAACTGTGCTGAAATAATCACCAAAATAATCAATGTGCTGAAATAATAACTGTGCTGAAATAATTAGCTGAATTAATCACAGTGGTGAAATAATCTGGGTCATTGAGAATGCACAAACAGAAATGCCAACCCATCCACACTTCAGTAGAGGTGTAAAGTCCAGGGGGCTACGCTCATTAATTCAGCCAGTTGATTCCACTGATTAGTTCTACCTCCTAAAGAACTGTGCTAATGAGCAAATCCAGGTGACTGGAGCAAAATCCTGGGGAGGACTTTCTGAACCAGGATTCCCCCCCCCCCCCGTTCCTCAGTAGGAAGTCCAGGAGGCCTTCCAGAGCACAGACGCATACTCTGGACCGCTTCAAACACACCCTGCGGCTCACATCACTCCACAGAAGGTGTCAGCAAACTTGTGAAATGCCTTTCCAAATTAGCTGCGGATTTCAAGACAGATGTAATTATGCACCTCATTTCCTGCCCTGTCATTAAAATAAAAAAAATAATATCCCCCCCCCGCTCCTCTCAGACAGTACCTCCCCTCTCTCTAGTGTAAAATAGGCTTCTCTAGGCAAATAGGTGATTCATTAACAACATTAGCTGCTCTAGTTCAGTACCAATGCTCACATAAATAATCTATAGTTAATGTCCTGTCATTCTCTGCTCAGATAGGCCTAGCTAATGAAGTTCAACAGCTAGGCCCTCACACAACCTAAAGCACACACACCACACCCCCCCCCCCCCCCCACACACACACACACACACACACACACTACCTCTGTGTCGGGCATTAAAAGTGCATAATGTACAGCCCCAAGGTCATTATCCCATACATATTCTCTACGTCTGTCTGTTCAAATTGCTTAACGCCCAGCCTTGAGGTCATTACATATTCTCTGTCTATCTGCCTTGCAGTTTGGATGGCAAGAGTAAACAAACAGGAAAAGGAATAAGGAAGTGCAATCTTCAGGGGTAAAGTCCAAACAGGAAGCTTCATAACAGCGGTGACAGTAATTTGTCTGCAGTGACTGCTATGAAAGCCTGGCTTTTGGCCAGCACTGATTGCTCACACCGGTTAAACAGACTCTACTCTGCGGTAGGTTCCCTGGACTGATGCTGGGGTTACATTGTGCAGAGTGCTGGTTTTACTTCAAACTGAGACAGTAATTACTGAGGTTCCATTGAGAAGTAGATTGAAAACAGTTTGACTTCAATCGACAGGTGGTTAAAAAAACCCCTCCCAAAAAAAAGTAGTCTGGTCAGTGTGAATGATTAAACTTCAGGTCAGTTTAGCTAATAGCAATGAACTGAACAAACAAATTTGATTAAAGGCAAGCATACTGTCTGTTTTGCTGAAACAGATATTGGTATCATTATCTTTATTTGACTACAATAAGAGCTAGACTCCTGACCGGCATCAATCTGCAGATCAGTCAGGCATGATTAAAGGCCTGGTAGGTCCAGCTGTGACCTCTGACCTCCAGACCAGGGCGAGCTGTGTCCTGTGAGCTCTACACCAGGGCAGTGCCAGCTGTGAACTCTGACCTCTGCACCAGGGCAGGGCCAGCTGTGACCTCTGACCTTTACACCAGGGCAGGGCCAGCTGGGAACTCCGACCTCTACACCAACACTCCCTGGATTCTGCCGAATGCAGCCAACATCCCCTAGATTCTGCCGCACAAGAAATTCAGCCAACATTCCCTGGATTTTGCAACATACCAAATGCAACCAACATTTCCCGGATTCTGCCTGGCACCAAATGCAGCTAACATTCCCAGGATTCTACAGCACACAAAATGGAACCAATATTCCCTGGATTTCGCCACACCCAATGCAGCCAACATTCCCTGGATTCCACCTCACACCGAATAGAACCAACATTCCCTGGATTCTGCCAAGCACCGAATGCAACCCACATTCCCTGGATTCCGCCACATACCAAATGCAGCCAACATTCCCCGGATTTTGTTATGTAGGATTCCACAGGTTCCACTGTCTTGCACTAACCCTCCCGAGCCCGTCCAGACTCAAAGGACATGCTACTGTGTCAGTCCTGCTGGGGAATGACCCACTCTATAAGGTCCAAATATCACTTTAAGCACACAGGTTTCTGAACGGTCACAACATGAATCTAGAAGGTACTGGGGCTAAAACTAAATGTGTATCTGAATGACCGTCTCTGAAAACCCAGCGGCTGCACACACTGGAGAAAGAAATCCCCCTGTTTTCACCTCTATCACATCTGTTCACAAAGGAAAGGGAAAAAATGGCACTGCTCAAAATTGGCAGTTGATACCTCCACCGACCTTTCACCCCCAGCCCCTCAGGTGGAAAAATATTGTTCCTGCTCAAGTCAGTCAACGAGTGCTCAACTCTGCTGTTTCTAGGGCTGCTTCTGTTTAATAAGAAAATGTACAGGAGCACACAATAATCAGCCCATTGTCACAATGGCAGCTCAAACCAAGCGGCCAAAACTAGACTTCATTCTGGAAGCTCGCATCCTGGGCTTGTTGAGATACATTTCTCACTAGCCCCGCTGCTCACCAGCCACTGCTCACCAGCCCCGATGATCACTCGCCCCACTGTGGTTGGCTCCAGTATTCATAGATTGCATGTGATGTTATAAGAAAGCTGGCCACCATACTGATGACTTGAAACAATGTTAGTTTAATTTCTGTCAGCCAGTGCCAGTGATTGTAGACCTCCTTGTAACTTGTGATATGTCATTTAGCTTAGCTAGCTATTTGGCTCAGGCTGCCTAGTTAGATGGTGTAATTGTAAATAAAATAAATTTCTGGCAATAGTTCACTTTTGGTAGTGGGTTCCACTTAGGTGGCACATCAATGTAAAACATAGCTAACAGATCAGATAGCTAAGTTAAGTTAGCTAGACTAGTCTAGTTGATTAACGTCACAGTTTGTCCATCACATAAAATAAAATAAAGCGTTAGATAGCTTGCTCTGCTCGTAAGTTAGCTGAAGTAGCTATGAGTTTAACCATTAAATACGTACCATTTACTGTAAGTTAATAAGATGATGTATTACATTGGACAACGCTCACTTCAGACACCAACACCTTTTAATGTTAGCTACTACTAGCTCACTGTTCTAAGCCATTCCCAGCTAAGTCTTAGTAGCGTTCTGCTCACTGTAAAATGCAGCAATGTAACAATACCTTTCCAGTGGTCAGAAATATCTTGTTATCCTTTCACTTCATGTCATGTCTCTGGTTCATGTTACCCTGACCACACAAAAAACTGGTTGGCATCAGTAGCCTGCCTTTAAACGCTTTAAGGCTCCACTCACAGTAAGGAGATGGGCTGATCTCCTAACAGTGTTTCCCCAAGTCTACAGTGACTTATGTGACCTCTACAAAATAAAGTTGGAAAATAACAACATTTATTTAGAAAAGGTGTGTTTGGAGACGCACAGTCATTAGAGATGTTCAATCACATAAACCTGTGACATCAAAGGCATGAAAGGCAACAGTGGTCACGTTAACACATACTGCATTTTAAACGAGAAAGGAGCCGAAACGCAGGGGAAAATAACACTGATTTCTATTCTATAAAGGCAGGAATGTCAATGTCTTTTTTAAGATGAGGCCTAACCGCAACATCATAATTAGGCTACTGACATGGGTTTATTAAAATTTAGGCTAGCGTACGCAGCCTGCATTGTGAGAGTCAAAAAGAAAGCAGTTAATTTGAATGAAAAATCTAAATCAAAATGTCACTCTAGCTAGATAAATTAAAACAAAAATTGCTCCTATGTTTTTATTAGCCTGTGTGGAAAAATATATTTTGATCAGAATGACAAATGTCATTAGGCTCTCCCACTACACCACTACATCCCACTAATACCACTATTTCACCTGGCTCCTGTAAGTGTCATAAATAAAATTATGAATGACGAGCCTGTATATTCGCTATGATCGCAATTTAAATTGCACCATCAACAAAGTTAATGGCTTTACCCCAGCTGCTCATGCATGCAACAGTTCATGCTGCCACCAATGAACTGCAAATCTCTGGAAAACTAGCCAATTCTTCCATGGCCCAACTTTTTCCATACGACAACTGCTAAATTCCGCTAGGTTAGCTAGCTAAGTTAGCTATCCTTAGCAACCAAAGGTGTAGTAGAAAGCCCAGCTGTTGATAATACCTGGTAGCTTGATGCACATTTTAAAGAAAATAAAATGTATAACCTGCTTTAGAAAATAATATAATATGCTAAAGCTAAAAAGTGGTGTTAAGCCCACTATTGACATGTTTATGTTACCTTATTATACTGTATTATACTGTCATAAGTTATAAGTCAGTTTTTATTATCATTGCCGAGTGGCATCTCTGATGAGAGGCAGTAGTTAAAATCCCCATACATTTCAGTGCCATGCATAATTTGTGGCAATATCCCCTGAATGTGCACATAGAGCACGATAAGATCAGTGCAAGGCCCTTACAATTACTAACATCTAACCAAACTGTAGCATAACTTAGAATGTCTTCTGTTGCATTTCAGTTTGACACGTATTTTAAAAGCCATGTTACAGCAATTGACATGTTTGTTAACACACCAGTTTAGTGATCCACTGAATGTGGGGATGTATTAATATCACTGCATTAATAAAGAGCGCTGTTTGCCATTCCTTATTCCATGTATCGGTGCAGGCCCCTCTGCTGTCTGTGAACAAGGTCTGCCTGGCTAACAGGCCTAACAATAATTGAATTGTAAAGATATTTTTAATTAAAGATATTTGCTTCTACACCAGTCAGTGACATCTTTATTGATAGCATAGATTTTCCTCAGCGACACTCAGAATGACTCCCATACTCCCATACCTCAGAGCGAACTCATCAAATTAATTTCTTCTTCCAAATCACCCAAATGTCTCCTAGACCCCATACACAAAAAGCTATTGAAGGACCAGCTGCCTGTTCTTGGCAAATCAATTCTTCACATTATTAATTCTTCACTGTCATCAGGTTATGTTCCCATTTCCTATAAGATAGCAGAAATAAAGCCATTACTCAAGAAACCCAAATTTGGATCGCACTGTCCTGGCTAATTATAGGCCTATTATATTTAGCCAGGACAGTGCGTATGAGAGGTTTATGAGAGGTGTATGAGAGGTTTCAGTCCGGGTTCAGGAAGCATGATAGCACTGAAACAGCCCTCGCATTAGTAATGAACAAAACGGTTTCTCTCCCTGGATTGTGGGCATCTCTGTAGGTTAGGAAAATCAGTTGCCATTACTGGGCATGCTCTTACGTGGTTTAAATCTTATCTCTCTGACAGTTTTTAGGGGTAACAGTAAGTATTCTGGGTATTCCAGTGTATACTGTGGAGTCCCTCAAGGATCGGTTTTGGGTCCTTTGCTCTTTTCCCTTTACATGCTCCCTCTCTGGAACATCATAAGCAGACATGGTGTTAACTACCATTGCTATGCAGATGATACACAATTTTGTATATCTTTTAAGCCAGGTGAAGCTAACCAGTTAGAGGCTTTTCTTGTTAAGACATGGCTGATCCCGATAAGACTGAGATATTGATAGTAGGTCCCACACTGATTAGAGATAAATTCCTACTTTTATGTACATACAGATGGCTTGGCTGTCTCCAGCAAAGCAGTTATTATAAACCATTGTTGTCCATTATGTTGGTTATAGGCTGCATGAGCTAAATGGTCTATGTAGCCAACAAGCTAGCTGTACCCCATGAAGTAAATTGGTTGATATTGCTACAATGCTTTTCACTGTCATGCTACATATTCTAACACTTAACTTCACATGTTAAGTCTGTCCTTAGACATATTGCACACGTCAAACCATTTTACTTTGCACATATAACAACACAATGGTAATTTCCTCTAGTTTGCTATGCTGGCGAACCTAACCGTTACTTATATTAAATAGTCATAGGTTATTTGTGAGCTAACATCTCTATGGAACCACAAGACCAGGGATTGACGTTCCCCTAAAGCTCACAAGCCCCAGGGGTTACCGGAGGCATTGCAGCTCATTAAGCCTAAAAAAGCACATTTCCCCATTTAGTCTAAGAATTTACCCTGGCGAATTCAATTTCGACAGTACTTTTTCTCTGAGCTGCATGTCAGATATAAGTTGTCCCCTCGCATGCATTACGGCAGTGCCACGTGCGGACGAACTGCGTAAGATCGAATGGAACCACGTGACCACGTTTCCCTTCTAATTCTGATACAGTTCTGTGGGTAAATGGCTTAATTTGATGTCATAGCAGAGCGCCTGGTCAAGTCCTCAGGGAGGCTAGATGGGCAAGAACGCAGAGAGACCGGAGGACTATATAAAAACACCATGATTGCTAAAGCGAGTGCTACAGCTCTCACTGCCAACCCCATTATATCGGTCTTTCTGTCAGGCTGTCGTAAGCCTGGGGGACAGCTGCACCGGGGGAAGAGAGGCTAAAGAACCACAGTCTGTCTACAGTCAGTCACCCTCTCACTATAACCCCTGATGATCCGTGTAAATTTGCATCAAATGCGAAATGTGCTTGAAATGCTATTGAAATGTATTTTATCATTTCATGCAGTGTGTGCGTATGTGTGTGTGCGTGTGTACACGCATGCGTGAGAGAGAGGAAGAGAGAGGTAGGAAGGAAGGTTACTCATGGTTTTTTGGTAATATCATCTATGTATTTACTGCTGTAACAAATAAAGAACATTCATCAGAACCTGAGAAAGAGGAGTGTGAAGACATATACAGACAGAAATGTACGGAGATTACAGATAGACAGACAAGATTACAGACAGATTACAGACAGACCGAACTGTACAGAGATTATAGACATACAGAAATGTACAGAGATTACAGTGTATTTTGTGCACTGCAGTCTGGGGCAGGTGTGTAAGATGTGTGTAAGGGGTGTGTAAGATGTGTGTAAGATGTGTGTAAGGGGTGTGTGAGATGTGTGTAAGGGGTGTGTAAGATGTGTGTAAGGGGTGTGTAAGATGTGTGTAAGGGGTGTGTGAGAGGTGTGTAAGGGGTGTGTAAGATGTGTGTAAGGGGTGTGTAAGATGTGTATAAGATGTGTGTAAGGGGTGTGTGAGATGTGTGTAAGGGGTGTGTAAGATGTGTGTAAGGGGTGTGTAAGATGTGTGTAAGGGGGTGTGTAAGATGTGTGTGAGGGGTGTGTAAGATGTGTGTAAGGGGTGTGTAAGATGTGTGTAAGATGTGTGTAAGGGGTGTGTAAGGGGTGTGTAAGATGTGTGTAAGGGGTGTGTAAGGGGTGTGTGAGAGGTGTGTAAGGGGTGTGTAAGATGTGTGTAAGGGGTGTGTAAGATGTGTGTAAGGGGTGTGTAAGGGGTGTGTGAGATGTGTGTAAGGGGTGTGTAAGATGTGTGTAAGGGGTGTGTAAGATGTGTGTAAGGGGGTGTGTAAGATGTGTGTAAGGGGTGTGTGAGAGGTGTGTGAGGGGTGTGTAAGATGTGTGTGAGGGGTGTGTGAGAGGTGTGTAAGGGGTGTGTGAGAGGTGTGTAAGGGGTGTGTAAGATGTGTGTAAGGGGTGTGTAAGATGTGTGTAAGGGGTGTGTGAGAGGTGTGTAAGGGGTGTGTAAGATGTGTGTAAGGGGTGTGTGAGATGTGTATAAGATGTGTGTAAGGGGTGTGTGAGATGTGTGTAAGGGGTGTGTAAGATGTGTGTAAGGGGTGTGTAAGATGTGTGTAAGGGGGTGTGTAAGATGTGTGTAAGGGGTGTGTGAGGGGTGTGTAAGATGTGTGTAAGGGGTGTGTAAGATGTGTGTAAGATGTGTGTAAGGGGTGTGTGAGAGGTGTGTAAGGGGTGTGTAAGATGTGTGTAAGGGGTGTGTAAGGGGTGTGTGAGAGGTGTGTAAGGGGTGTGTAAGATGTGTGTAAGGGGTGTGTAAGATGTGTGTAAGGGGTGTGTAAGGGGTGTGTGAGATGTGTGTAAGGGGTGTGTAAGATGTGTGTAAGGGGTGTGTAAGATGTGTGTAAGGGGGTGTGTAAGATGTGTGTAAGGGGTGTGTGAGAGGTGTGTGAGGGGTGTGTAAGATGTGTGTGAGGGGTGTGTGAGAGGTGTGTAAGGGGTGTGTGAGAGGTGTGTAAGGGGTGTGTAAGATGTGTGTAAGGGGTGTGTGAGAGGTGTGTGAGATGTGTGTAAGGGGTGTGTAAGATGTGTGTAAGGGGTGTGTAAGATGTGTGTAAGGGGGTGTGTAAGATGTGTGTAAGGGGTGTGTGAGAGGTGTGTGAGGGGTGTGTGAGAGGTGTGTAAGATGTGTGTGAGGGGTGTGTGAGGGGTGTGTGAGGGGTGTGTAAGATGTGTGTGAGGGGTGTGTGAGGGGAGTGTAAGGGGTGTGTAAGGGGTGTGTGAGAGGTGTGTGAGGGGTGTGTAAGGGGTGTGTAAGATGTGTGTGAGGGGTGTGTGAGGGGAGTGTAAGGGGTGTGTAAGATGTGTGTGAGGGGTGTGTGAGGGGAGTGTAAGGGGTGTGTAAGATGTGTGTGAGGGGTGTGTGAGGGGTGTGTGAGGGGTGTGTAAGGGGTGTGTAAGGGGTGTGTAAGATGTGTGTGAGGGGTGTGTGAGAGGTGTGTGAGATGTGTGTGAGGGGTGTGTGAGGGGTGTGTGAGAGGTGTGTAAGGGGTGTGTAAGATGTGAGGGGTGTGTAAGATGTGTGTGAGGGGTGTGTGAGGGGTCAGAGGTCATCACCCTACCTGAGCCTCTCGCCGCTGCTACTGCTGCCGCTGCCACAGGACCGTACGCTGTTGCCGGGAAACCTAGAACACACACACGCCATGTCTTTCTCAGCCAGGTTCTCTCACCATCACAAAATAGTTTTAATTTCAACATGTACTTGATATTCCCCTCATAACAATACTTATTCTGAGGTAAAAGGTGTTATTGATGCACAATCAGGAGCCAGAAAATATATTTTTTCTCAGAATACAAAGGTAGGTTGTCACTGTGCATGTGCTTGTGATGTGTGAGAGAGAGAGAGAGAGAGCAGGAGAGTATGCTTGTTTGAGATACTGCGCTGCTTCACCGAAAGTAGTTACGTCAGGTGATCCCCTGAAATCCCCATTTTATTCTTCCCTACTCTTACTCTGTAAAGCGTCTTTGTGACAGTCCTTTGTAAAAAGCACTACACAAATAAATTCTATTGAACTGAAATGGTCCCTATTCTTGGAATTTGTGTGCTGCTTTTCATGCCCTTGAAGCCTGTTAGCGCTGTTGCTCCACTTCAGCGCCAGTCATCTGCACCACCAGAGTTAACCCTGACAGGGTCTGTTCTTTAGAACGTACTTTTACAGAGTGTTCTAGCTAACAGAGTTAACCCTGACAGGGTCTGTTCTTTAGAACGTACTTTTACAGAGTGTTCTAGCTAACAGAGTTAACCCTGACAGGGTCTGTTCTTTAGAACGTACTTTTACAGAGTGTTCTAGCTAACAGAGTTAACTCTGCCAGGGTCTGTTCTTTAGAACGTACTTTTACAGAGTGTTCTAGCTAGCCAGAGTTAACACTGTCAGGGTTTGTCGTTCGGAACATTATTTTACAGACTGTTCCAGCGAACCAGAGTTAACCCTGTCAGGGTCTGTTCTTTACAATGTTTTTCTACAGTGTGTTCTAGAACTCCATTGCTTTTGATTACCATTCAGGATTGTGATTGTTCAGATACTGATGTCACACTTTAAAGGGTTTACTATTCACTACGTATATACCATACTGCCTTACAGAGAGAGCCGCGTCTGCCCTCCAAGGCTGAGGTTGTGACTATAGCACAAGCGCTCACATGGACGAGATCAAGGGCCACGGTCACGTCTGTGTTCAAACAGGACAGGGATGAGTAAGAGATTCATTTAGATTTTACCTCTGCTACACTCAAGAAATCCCAGTGACTCTTGGCTCTGAAATCCACAGTGTTCAAACATGACAATTAAACACTGTCGTCGTGCCGAACAACGCTAGACCCAGGCGGGCGAGAGTCTGTGTCTAAGACCGTCCTGATGAAATAAATATAATTACTGACGAGCACTTTAATTAAAGCGCAGCTCTGACCACAGTGGCGTGCTGATGATTGAATGTTGATGCGCAATGACGAGATGACATGAACAGATGGCTCCGCTCTGACAGAGAGCCGTCTTTAGGACCGTAATTAGGACCGTCTCAGGGGCTGTTCATCTTCACTGATCCGATGAACCCCCACCCCCCACCAACCGGGGCCCCCACCTCCCTACCCCTCCCATCCAATTATGTCTGAGGCCCTAATAACCTTTCCATGGTCAGTGTTAATGCATCGTAAAACAGTGCTAATTATCTTCATAGGATGGTTTTCATTAGCAAGTTGATCTATGCAATGAGAACTGCTTGTTGGGTTTGAGGGAGGAGAGATTGTTTCTGATTGGATGCTCAATTTTCACGTTCTACAGGGGTGGGGCCAGCCTGACAGTGTCTCTGTCGAACACTATAGCTGTAGAACAGTGTATCTAACAGTATTGCTGTTGTACCAACACTGTAAGTAGAGATGACACCCTCGCAAAAGCACTGAAAATGTAACATCCCTGGCCTTCTTACCCAGAACAGCAATATTACCAACGGCCAACCGTCTCATTAACACACAAAGGTAACAGCTTTCAATTCCCTTTCCACTTTCTTTCTCTCCATTATCATCTGAAACCGTCTGAGGAGAGGGCTCAGGGAAACCTCAAATACCTACAACACGCTCGCTGGGATATGTGACAATGGAAAAGAGAACACAAGTTAGACTGAAGAAACAAGCTACAGCAACTCCCTAAAGAGTCTCTGATCCGTATTTATTATTCCAATATCTTTATAAATAATGCACTTCATGTTGAATTACGCCGAACTGATGAACTTTGATGTATGTGATACACCACCATGTAAAATAATGCAAAGTGCTTTGTGTACATGTAGCCGTCTGACCACCGGAGAGTTCCTGACAGAACTGACTTTAGCTATAATGTTAAAGAAAGCCCCTGGCAAAACTGGTTGCATCATTCTGTTCCTCTGTGAACCAAATACTGTTTAAGCCATTTAAGGTTATTCAAAATACTACCAGAGAGATTAATTAAGAGCATGCAATAAAAGCATTCAAAGAGTCTGACATATGGAACCTGAGACATAGCAAATTTATGTCAGAGCATGTGCATACAGTGTACATAAAAGTTACACTAAAATAGTGCGGTGAGTGGGGCGGCAACAGAGCCGTAATTCTCGATGACTCGTCTGTAAAGGTTTGCGAATCCGAGGAACCATTGCAGCTGTTTGCAGCATGTAGGTTCATGCTTTTCGAGGGATTGGGCACGACCGGAATATCATCCAAACAGACGAAAGCACACTATGGTAAAATTCTGTCTTCCACTCATCGCCTTCACAGGTATGGACTAGGAGGTAGGCACTCTTCACAGGAGATGAGGGGTATTTTTTACAGTAATGTTGTTTAACCCCCTGGTAGCCGATGCATGGGTGGAGGGTGTCATCTTTCTTCTCAACAAAGAAAAATCTGGCCCACTGCAGGTGACGAGGAAAGACGGAAACTGGACACCTCTCCAGGTGAGCAGGATGTGCAAAGCGGCGTGACGAAGTAGAGGAGGCTGGAGTCAAGGAAGGACCTCCTCTTTCACTGATGGGCATTGTATTTCGCTGGGAACTACAAATGAAATGTCCTGAGCCCCTGCAGTACAGGGAGAGACGTTCTGTGACGAGGCCGAGGCACAGTGGGGGACACAGGGCGACATGGAGGGTGTTGAACCGACATTCTTGTAGGCAAGTGTCGATTCAGATAGCCAGGTTCACTAGCCCATCCAAATCCAGAGCAGATCACATACGGTTAATCCAATATGGCCTAGCACCAACCCTAAGCCTGCCTGATTTTTCCCACCTTGAACCATACAAACTATATTTATAATTTACCAAGGTTACCAAGGTTTGTACTCTGCTGTGATGTTTTACAATTGATTTAAAATGCTCCATTTGCAAATCTTGATCTGAGGTAGACTTGAATATAAATACTTTGCCCAGAAGTATAGCAACATTTACAACCATTAGAATAATATTTTTTAAATCCCCAAGCAGAATAGTATGTCCAATTCAGCCTTGATATTACACTTTCTTAACCACATTTGAATTTGAGTCCAGTAAAGGTTCACTATTGTCATGTTTTATGCTTATCACGTCACGTTATCACGTTTCATGTTTAGTTATTGTCTTGGTTATTTTATTGTCATGTCACGTATTATGTTAGTCTAGTCTCACCACGTTTTTATGTTTTATTTCTTGTTACGTTTGATTTTTGACTACGCTCATTGCACAATCCCTTATTAAAGCCCTGACGGGACTTTATCACACCTTTGTTTGTCTGAGTCGTGCATTTTGGGTCCAACCCCCATGCACCTGTCTCAACTATGGCACAATATAATCTACATACTGGAGAATGTTCAATACCCTATCTATGTAACATTTTTTTGTGTGGCTAAAATTCAATACAATAGTTTAAACCGGAAGGCTCGCATAAATTAATCAATAGTTGTTTTATATATAGATTCATATCTCACATTCCATGGGTGGGGTACATCAAAAAGATGTTCTCATTTGTACTTCATTTTATATGGTATATCAAATGCACCTTTATTTTTTTAATATTTGTTTCTTTATTAATATTACACATTTTTGTCCATTTATTTAAAAAAAGATTTATACAGGGTCTGCATACCATTAATTTCCAGTTCCCTTTTCCACTTCTGTGGTAGGGATGAAAGTAATTGATTATAACGTGCCATGCTTCTCCATCACTCAAACGCCTGGAACCAACCCATCCGTACACTTTAGTAATTTGTTCATATGACATAATTTTACCTTCTTCATTTAGAATATCATTTACAAATATAATCCTATTCTCAAACCACTGTTTCATAAACATAGGTTTATTACCTATTACTATACTTGTATGAAACCATATGATCTGTTGAGATCATGTAGTTTCGTTTTTTCTATCTTTCATGGTTTCCCTTTTTTCCTGTTCTCAATTCGAGTCAGCTTTACAGGCACAATCAAGGACAGAAATTGCATTCACAATACTTGTATAACACAAATTGCACACATTCTTTCCAATTTTTCCCTTTCCCTTCTGTTTCTCGCTCCTTTTTCGACTCCTCGCTGAACCCATAGAGAGAGGCTAGAAAAAGATATTAAAACGGGGAAATTTAGAAAACATGAATGAAGCAAATGGAATGTCCTTGTTCCTCCAGACGTCAGTTACAGATGTGGCAATTCAGGAGAGGTGGATCCACAGGACATTTCCGCAAAGGATGCACTCATTCTAGATCAAAGGCAAGATTGGGAGTTCCTAGCTTCTACTTCTAGCTCCGAGAAGGAACATTTACATCCTTAAAGAAGGCAGACCTCGATCAATTTCTGCATAAGCAGCGAAATGAAAAAGAGGAGGAAAAATAAGTGCTTGGAATGAGCCCATTATTTGATAATCTCTTGATGCTCTTTCCTTCATAAGAGAGAACGCTACTTGCTTTGCTTTCCCTTACACTGTCATTCTTTTCTCTCCATTCACTCCATCTCTCTCTCTCTTTCTCTCTGTGCGTACCTCACCCCTGGTTTGTGTCGCTGCAGTGGCAAAGTGGCAGGAGTGGTGTAATCACAGAGAACTTTGGGAAGGAGTCGGTGGTAGCTCAGACACACTCAGCGCTTCCACTTCAACAAGGCCAATTACCTCGCCGCGGAAACCAGCCGCCGGTGGAGGAACGCACCACCGTCACCGTAGGGGCGGCCTGCAGTGTAGTGGTTCAGGTACATGACTGGGACCCAGTGGTTCGATCCCCGGTGTAGCCACAATAGAATCCACACAGCAGTTAGGCCCTTGAGCAAGGCCCTTAACCCTGCATTGCTCCAGGGCAGGATTGTCTATTCAACTGTACGTCACTGTGGATAAGAGCGTCTGCCAAATGCCATTAATGTAATTTAATGTTGCGTGTGACGCAGACTGGGCCAGACAAACCACACTACTCACAGCTACACAGCCATGAAGAAGCGTTGTGCCCTTCCTGATTTCCTCTATTACTGCATGTTTCTCACACTGAATGGTTTCAGATCTTTAGACAAAATGTAATATCAAGGGAACCTGAGTAAACAAAAACAACATTTGAACATAATTACTTCATTAATATCATGAAAAAAAAGTTTCAACCAAACAACTTCCTGTAATTTGAATCACTGTGGAGGAATTTTAGGTCACTCTTCTTGTTCTTAATTCAAACAAATTGGTAGGTTTTTGAGCATGAACTGCTCATTTCAGGTCCTGTCACCCTCTCTGTCTTGGGTTGAAGTTAGGACCGGACCACTCCAAATATTACATTTTGTTACTTTTCAGCCATTCAGATGTGGACTTGCCTTTATGTTTTGGATCATTGCTGCATAGCTCAGTTACGCTTTGGCTCACTGAGAGATGACTGGACATTGGGATCTGTGTCAACCAAAAAGATCAATTTGTCCATAGAACATTGGCTTGGGGATCATCCAGGTGCTTTTATTTGTAAATGTGAGGCAAGCATTGATGTTCCTATCGGTTAGTCTTGCTACTCTCCCATTAATCCAATTTTTGCCCGGACTCTTTCTTATTGATGAACACTGAACTTAGCTGAGGATAGAGAGGCCTGCAGTTCTTCTGGGGTCTTTTGTGACTTCCTGGATGATTTGTCGCTGCCCCCATGGGGAGAAATTTGGCAGGCTGGCCATTCCTGGAAACATTCACAACTGCTCAAAGTGTTCTCCTCTCACTGTGGTTCAGTGGTGTCCCAGAGCCTCAGAAATGGCTTTGTACCTCTTTCGATTGATGTATTTCAACAACTTTTTTCTCATGTGTCCTGAAATATCCTTTGACCGTGGCAAAGTGTGCCTGTAGAAACTTGTGATTATTTCACTGTGATTGCAAGGTTCAGTATTCAACAGGCCTGGCTGCAATCATGCCGGGCTGTGTTGCATCAGCTGAATGCAATCATCACTTCAATTTGGTTAGTTGGTTGACTGAGTAACTAAGAGGACAATTATTATTTTGACATGGATGATATGTTTGTTTGTTTTATTAAATAAATGAAATAATATAATACCTAAAATAATACCTGCCCACGCCGTGGTTACACCTGTTTGGGCTGTCTCTAACCTCGTTTGCATGACACCCACACCTGTCTGTGTGGTTGCGGAACCCCTCTGTGTGTAAAAATACACACACCCCCCCCGTGGAGGGGGTAGAAAGAGCAGTTTACACACATGGCTGGTGAGCACTATGTCCCCAAACCACACGTGACCCTGAGCTCCAACATGCCACGCCAAATACACCCCAGCCCTTGGCCCAAATGGGGGTGCGCTGTCCCCAGCTGATCCCCAGATGTCCCTGTGCCCACAGGGGGGTGGGAGGGCACTGCTGCTGCTGGAACCAGCTCTGCTCCTGCCTGTATTCAACGTCTCCAATGTGCGTTTGACCACTCAGAATGTAGACTGCTGTACACCAAAGCGTGAGGGAAATAACCCCTTTGTAATAAACCCAGCCGTATTCACCTTATCCCTGAGTCTGCGCATGGTTCCACTGTCCCTTTTCCTGACAGGA
>NC_083772.1:36103477-36168477 GCF_963514075.1 Conger conger | reverse complement strand
GTGTTAGCAGGGCATTATCTGGCAGCGTGCACTTTGGCAGGGTAACCTGGGGAGGAGAGTGGGAAGAAAAAGACAGACAACAGACAACAAATGATATAGCAAGGCACAGTGCTTTTGTTGTACCTCCTGGTTGCACTTGTTCAATCTATCCCCCAGCTTGCTTGAGAGGACAGTGAAGGTGCAAGTGGGGGGGAGGGGTGGTCAGGGATCCCAAACTTGGGAGCACATGAGTCATTGTTCCATACTGCTGTCACAATACGTACATGCCCAAACACTTGCATTTACACTTGCATACAGGCACACACATGCTTGCATTACACATGCATTTCTCTACCATCCAAAGGCCACTCAGCTATAGTGCAAGTATTTGGACAGTGGTACAATTTATGTTATGTTGGCTCCGTACTCCAGCACATTGGATTTGAAATGAAATAATGAATATGACATGCAGACTGTCACCTTTATTTTGAGGGTATTTACAGCCATAAATACCCATGTAGGAATTACATCCCTTTTTATATATTAGTCCCCAATTTTAGGTGACCAAAAGTAATTGAACAGTTGGCTTCTCAGCTGTTTCTGATTAGTCAGCTGTATTCAATCACTTGCATAGTGCTGGCATAAGAAAGCTTTCTGTATTTTGATTCTAGGCTTTTGATTGCATTTGCAGTCTGTAGCACTGGATGCCACACTGGCCACACACTGGACACTGCAGCACTGACCACACACTGTACAATGACCCCACACTTCACAACGACCACACACTGACCACACACTGCACACTGACCCCACACTGCAGAACGACCACACACACAGCACATTGACCACACACTGCATATAGACTGCACTGACCACACACTGCATACTGACCACACTCTGTACAATAACCACACACTGCACATTGACCACACACAACACACTGCACACTGACCATACTCTGTACAATAACCACACACTGCACACTGACCACACTGCACAATGACCCCACACTGCACACTGACCACATTCTGCACACTAACCACACTGCTCACACTGACCACTCTCTGCACACTGACTGCACTGTCCACACACTACAACACTGACCACACACACCGTACAATAGATACACACTGCAGCACTGACGGCACACTGCACACTGACCGCACTCTGCACACTAACCACACTGCTCACACTGACCACTCTCTGCACACTGACTGCACTGACCACACACTACAACACTGACCACACACTGTACAATAACCACACACTGCACACTCACTACACATTGCACACTGACCCCACACAGCAGCACTGACCACACACTAAAGCACACACAGTGTTAAATCCAGGTGTTGCAGGCAAAAGTAACAGAAGCCTTATAAAATGACCAGTAACTAACCTCTCAAGTAGGAGACATTAAGGCATATTAGGAACTTGACCCCAGGGAACACACAGCCCCAAGTGCAGACCAAGTCAAGGGCACAGCAGAAGGAATATTCATTAACCCAGGGCCTGTCCAACCCAAAGCTTCCTCCGGGGTTAGCTTTCGCACAGACACACTCTGGGTGTCTTTAAGAGGTGTGAATCGCAGGTCTCAGCGAGGGGCGAGAAGGAGAGAGGGAGAGAGAGGGCCGCAGGTGTGAAAAACGAAACGTAGGAGCGTGAACTCATTACACGCTGGAGACCCCCCCTCCACCCCCAAACCCTCCGCCCTCCCTCTCTCTCACCTGTGTTATTAATATACATGCTAATGCCACCACTTTCAGCCCCAACAGTTCAGATTCACATTAAAATCAATTATACATGTGGTCAGGCTGCACTCAGCACCAGCTTCAATGCCGGTTCGTTCTGGCAAGCATACATACGTACATAAACGCAACACAGACAAATGGGCCGATTAGAGGCAGTAAACAAAGTGAATGCGTGTGGGGAGGGGGGTAATGAGATTTTGGTACATAAGGATTTATAGTTCCTCTCTTTTAATGAAGAGCCATATTGATTCTTTATGCTAATAATGAAACAAGGCTGTTTTTTTTATTTTGCTTGGAAAAGATTTCTGCAAAGAACCGTTCCCCCAAATTTCTTTCCACAGCTTCAGAGCTTCTCTCCCTGAGCTGCAGCGAGATTGACTCACTCAAGAAGCCAAAATGACGATTGCCCCACTGCAAAACAGTTTTGGAGCCAACTGCCCGCAACTTCATTCAAAATTGTTAACAGAGATATTCCACGCTGTTCCAGGGTAATTCGAAACTTGCTTTTTCTCTACCTCAAGATATAGGGGATGGGGGGAAATGTTTTAAGGGGGAAAGAAAAAAGAAAATTTATGTTGAATAATAAAAACATTTTATCACAAAGAAATTAAGCCAAAATGACCCATTGAAGTCCCCACCCCCCAGTGAAACCATGGCCCCAGGACTCCTGCAGATCAGTGTGTGAAAGTGTGGATCAAAGTGGGCGTGGGTGTGGGAGGGGGGTAGGCTTGATGAAATGGGGCCACCCAACTGCCCCTGTGCACACAAAATGAAGCCCCTTGTTATATCCATATCCTATTATTCAGCGCTGCGGAGGTCAGACAGATGAAATCATACATCTACGATTCAACAGTACTTCAATTTTCCTCTTCATTTCTCACGGTAATGTGCCGGGGCTCTGGTCGGGCGGCAGGATGGGGGCGGTGTGTGGGGGGGGGGGGGGGGGTTGGGGGGGTGCAATATCGAGCGCATATTTCATACTCAGGGTTCCCAGTGAGGACGCTTCGTCCAGCCAAATTACGAGCGCCGTGACCTGTTCCCCACAGCTCCCATTACCGCCGCTGTCGTATCCCAATCCCGCCACCGAACCTTTTATTCGCTCCGCCGATCAATCTCATGCCCATTATCTCCTGTCACTGACGCACAGATCATGATCTGAGGGGGGGGGGGGGTGCGTCGGGGGAGGGGTTATGAAGACAAGACGACCCCGACCACCGTGAAAGCGAGTGCGTCCTGGTCTTACTCTCGTCAAAACAGCATTAAAATGACCTGTGTCGTGTTAATGAGGTCACCCTGCTGTAAAATCCAGCTTGAAAATTGAGCTGGTCATAAAGCCGGCCTAGCTGGGTATGAGCTGGTCATCAAGCCAGTGCTGGCAGCTTGCCTTAGCTGGTAGCTGGTCAACCAGTTACCAAGCTGATTCAAAATATAGCTTTGGCTGGTCAAACCATGTCGAGCTGGAGCCGGTCTGAACTGGTCAACCAGTTACCAGCCGTTTCAAAACCCAGCGGAGATGTTTTTTTCAGCAGGTCAGACAATACGTCCTCATCTCCATGACAGAAGAGTAAGGGTGGAAGGGTAAAACTCTCCTTCACTCTTTCTCTGTCTTTCGCTTCCTTCTCTCTCTCTCTCTCTCTCTCTCTCTCTCACTCTCTCATCTCTGGGAAAATGGGAGAAAATGACATCATGTTGCCATAGCCACACTCATGAGGCACTTCCAATGCCGGCATGTAGATGAGACCACACACCCAACAACACTACCCCAGTCACTGCCTTTCCCATTTGCTGAAAGTCTCAGAAGATAGGAAATTAAATTGATCAGCCCAAATGCTAACATCAGCCTGCACCCGCACAGGCATCAGCACAGATCTCTGACAACATGCTACAGCCATGGACAATATATACTCTATTTCGAACAATATGTGCTCACCACTGGGCAGATTGTTTATGATTCAAAACGCTCAAAGAATTCATAATCTTATAGGAGTGCACTGCAAAGTTTATTGGTAATTTTGCATATTAAAGTTACTTACTTTTCACTTTTCTAAAGCATTATTTATTTCCAACATGTCAAATGTGTCCTCTTTTGGATCACATATCTTGTATCACTCTTTCAACATAACTTGCACACAAACTGTAGGTACATAGCATACAATTTTTAAACTAGTGTGATAGATCCTGCAATGAAGTGTATATAGTAGAGAATATAATATATATTACTATGATCTGATTCATATCGGCCGACTGACATTCTATATAAAAGTGTAGCAGCAGATATATAGCCTACAGTATGTATGTATATGGGCCTATACATAATTATTAACATTTGTCAAAAAGTAATTGACCAATTAAAAAGATAATGACTAACGACTGTGCATTCAGTCACTCAATGATAATATCACCCACAAATCACTTTGATTATCACTGTAGGAATACATTTTTATAATGTTGTATGTACTATATACAATTAATGTTGTCACAGATTTGTGCTGATACCTTATTGGAGGATGGTGTTAGCGTTAGGGCTGATCAATTTAATTTCCTGTCTTTTGAGGCAAACATTTCACTTTAATGTTAGTTAGTTAGCGTCATTCTTTTCCATTTCAATAAAAGATCTGCTGTTAGAAAAGCATTTCTTCAGTCAAATCTTAATGAGACTGTTTGCCATCAACACGGTATTTGAATTAACTCCATCTTATTTGTGAGATTGCATGTTCTCTCGGGTAACATTAATGAGAAATATCCTAGCCAGCTAGCTAATTTGTACAGAATGTGGTAGCATAGGGTCAGCCTGTAAACTGACAGAGTCTGTATAGCTAATATTAGAGCTATGTTAAACACCAGTCATTTAGGTAACTTAGCTAGCTAGTTGAATAAGACAGACCAGATGTTAAGCTTTGGCGTTGGTGCTGGCCATATTCAGCTGCAACTGGTTATCTAATTTATCTAATGAGTGAGCCACGAAGGTCCTGCTGAAAATATAACCGCAGTCACCCCAGATCACACCCAATATAACAGTTGGCTAGCTAACGTTAGAGCTAGTGGTTACATTTCCAGAGCTACATACAGTCCGTGAGACTGTCTGAAGTGGACAGTACTAGCCTACTGTCGGTGTCATCTACTGCCTGCTTGCGATGCCGATCCTAATGTCCATTGAATAATAAAATGTTCAATTGGCCTAATTCATGTTAGCATATGTCTCCCACATTTTAAGTCTATGGGTCGAAATTCAGAATTTTGATTCAAATTTAATAAAATCTACAATCATGAGGAAAAAGCACATATTCCTGAATTTCCCACAGAATGAGTGGTCTATCATTGCCATTGATATAGACCTGCAAAAGGGCATTGTGATTTGTTTTGAATGGAATGGAAATTACAACCAATGCAAACATATCCAAAAAACATTCCAAAGGTGGAGAAACGTCAATAAAAAACGAAAAAATCTCATACTGTGTTCCTCATGTATTTTTTGCAATAACCCAGTCTCAAATGTAAAATTGGTTTGTGAAGTGTAGAATCTGCATTTGTGGATCAAATGACACACGTGCATTCAGTGACGTGAGTTTCGATGAGTGAGTGACTATCGATCCACGAATGTGGCAAGCTACTTTTTCTGTGTCCCCGAAAGCAAGTAAGCCAGGTACCACTCAGTGGCTGTTGTGTTCTTCTGTGGTTGTTGTGTATGGAATGCCAAAATGGTCACAATTCACCAGGTTTTCTCCACTGTCCCTTTGTTCAGATGGCTAGCACATACAAATCAAACAAGACCTTAATACTAGGTATCTAGCTTGCTATTTTAATGTGTGTGTCTAACTATGGCAGTTTGTTAGCTGACGTGGCCAGCTGGTGAGGTCTGGAAATGCAGGGAGTAATGGTAACTCAGTTAGTTTCATCAGAAGCTGCTCAAAGCTGAGCAGGCCATGCATTTATTTCATTGATAGCTAGCCAGCTAGTCTAGACAGCTATCAAAAACATTTTCCCAATCAGCAGCCATCTTTATTCGCCACACACTACCTTTCCAAAGTATTCGCTAACATTTAGAAACATTTTTTTGGAAGATGGAAGATGTTAGGTAACATTAGCTTACTTTCGCCATCTTGACCGCACATCAGTGTAGGTTGGTTTAAGATGTAATTGTCAGTAGGGATGATGAAATGTAAATGAAAGCTGATGGCTTGGGGAATGACCACACCAGGCCGTACAGAGGTACTTACTGAGCATGCCCATCCCCAACATGAAGGCGTCCATGGTGTAGGGCAGACCCCGCCCTCTGCCTCTCGTTCCAGGGGGGAACATCACCTCCTTCGGCTGCGCTTTCTTACATTCTACCTGCAGAGGGAGCAAACACAACTCTGTAGCCATCAGCAGCCAAGGCACTCCGCACTCCCAACAAACACCTCAACCAATCGTGCACCAGTCAACAGTCAAGCAACCTAAACACAACTGTGGCCGTTAACAGCAAAGGTATCAGTGGTTTCATAGACGTAAATACGATACATTATTTCCAGATCAGCAGTTATTCATAGCTTACATCTTAAACATCAGCAGCTGAACACAAACGAAGGAAATTCAGGTTCAATCACAGTATGTGAACTGCAATTTCCACAGACTGTAAAAGAAGAAGAATGATAAAGAGAGCACATGATCCCTGTTCTCTTTTAGAACGTTGTAGTATTTTTCTCACCAAAACAACATTAAAACATAATGATGAACAGGCCAGTCAGCACAGCAATGCTCGCCACTGAAGTGTGCCGACTGCTCTGCTTAGTTTGCCTAAAAACGAAATAGTATCTAGCACCATATCAAGCCTGGTCTTGAAAAGCCCCAGTGTTTCTGCCTCCACTACATGTCCTGGCAAGCTATTCCACACTGTGACCACTCTCTGTGTGAAGAAATGTCTGCACAGAATGTATCTTTTGCTTATTTCCATTTATGCGTCTTCGATCTGCTAACCGAACTCAACATGAAGAATTGCCTGTAGTACACTCCCTTTCAATCGCTGTCAATCCCTTTAATGAATTTAACCCTCTGGGGTCTGAGGGCAAAATGACGAAAACTGGTGACTGTGCCATGCTCTGACATTGTGTCATTTTAATCAACTTTATACACAGTGATTCCAATGTACAAACTCAGCTAAAATAATATGGCAACAGAAAGTAGGTCAGAATCAATCATGTTGGTTGTAAATTGCTCTAGAATCACACAAATTGTACATAGTAGTTTTGAACATTTTTACAGGAATGCTGTAAAAACACATACTAATCAATTGTAATGACATTTTTGGATCACTGAAATTTATTCAGCTAGGTCTTGAGTATCAAAAGATGACAAAATATTATAGCAACTCCAATTAGAAATATAAGGAATCAATCTGGTTGCCCTTCTTTGAACCTTTTCCAGAACCTTTTCCGTTCTTATAGTGTGGTCCCCAGAACTGCACACAATACTCTAACTGCAGTCTGACAAAGGTATTCTATAAGAGGATTATAGAATTAGATTTATACTCAGTACTCTTGGATATGTATCCCAGCATCATGTTGGCCTTTTTTCATTGACTAGAAACTTGCTTTGGTCAACTATTACCCATAAGTCTTTTTCAACTTGAACACATTCCAATTTTCTACCACCCATAAAGTTTTATTTAGTCATAACTATCAAACATCTAGTAACTAAAAGCCTATGCTATTGTTTTATGGTCACTTATTTCCCTTACATTTCACTCACAACTGGTTCCTTATCAGTCTCCATTTCAGTGTCGCTGAATTAATGTTATTGATTAGAATTAGAATCACAACGACAATTACAATAAAAAAAATAGTTTGCACTGCTATAATTTAAAGCAAAATATATCGTAAATTACTTCTTGTTGGCTAATGTTAATTTCTTATTTTTACAATAAAAGCTACGCAAACAGCAGGAATGTTAGCCTACAAGTCAGTTACAATCTTTTTAGGGACTCGAAGGGAAAGAGGATGTCTGGTTTGAGCTGGAAGTGAGATTCGTATCATGATCGGATCTTGATGCGGACAGAGGAGACTATATTCATGCCATGTGTAAATATAATGCGGCTAAATCATATCTACACACAATCTGGATACGAGACGCATGCATTTATCTGTATATTCTTGATAGGGTGCAGAACAAAAATTACATTTCCTGGAATAAAAATCAACAGCAGGTGCAAGTTTATTGTACTTGCAAGTTAATAATCGAGTGATTTCTTCAGTTAAAAATGTTACACCAGGCCTGGGGCCCCCTCAGTTGTATTTTCTGCACCTTCTCAGTCATGTGCTTCAAACAAGCTACGGCACAGAGCTAACGTTAGACTTTAAAAGTTTTATGTACCTTATAGTTCTCACAAAACCCAGAAGTAGCCATTTTGTTGACATAGAAAAAACAGTTTTTCCAACAACAGCTAACTAGCTAATTAATATGGTAAATTGAACAAGGGCAGCAAAAAGAAGATACAAAGAAAATACTTGTCTTACTGGCGGTGTTGACCCCTATGCCGTGGATTAATCAACATTTAGCTTAATGTACATTAAACACTGCAAAATCAGAATGGCTTCAGTTAGCCATAAAATTAATATAATGTAAGACCAGACAGAATAACTCAAACTCCAAACCCTACCTCTCCTCATTGCATGTTGTAAACACTCAGCCATGAGCTTCAAAGAAGCTACAGCACAGAGCTAACGTTAGACATAAATTATCCAGGATTAGAAAATGCATAAATTAACGTTAGCTAGTTGTAAGGACGGAGGATTCGGTGATGATGTACATTATTTTAGCTAGAGAGGTAAGGTAGTACATTTACGTTAGTCAATTTAACTCTTTCTAGTGGTTAGTTATTCTGGTTATTTAGTTATTCATCTTAAAAACAAGTTCACTAGCAAGCGAGCTAGGTACTGGTTATGCAAGTCTGCTTGATTTGTTTGGGAAGTTTTGTGGTGGATTTTCAGGATTGCTATAATGTTACCGTAGCTAAATATTAATAGCTAGTGAGTTTTTCTGGTTATATTACATGTGAGTAACATGTAATGGTCTGAATGCACTTTAATGTGCAAGGACGGTTGAAAATGTATTAGGCTAATTCTGGCCAGCCTGTTATGATCCTGGATTCTGTCTGTTAGCTTATTCTGTGTTTTTGTAAGTGTATTATTTTTCATATTCATTTTTTTTTCGTTTTCTCGCTTTTCTTACTTCCTGCTTCCTGCTTTCTCTTCATTCATGTTTGTAAATAGCACTAACCTACTAATACCAACTCACACAGATTTTGTACAGTACTAATTATATTTACACACTAATTTGTCTGTCTAACTAACTAACTAACAGTCACTAGTTTTGGGTAATTATAGTTTCATCAAATATACTAACAGATTAACTTTATCTCTATTTCTACACATCCTTGTAACTCCGCCTCTATCCCTAAATTGCCTGCCTTAATTCAGCGAAGTGTTCGCACCTGCTCTCCACTATCACTACGTTCCTTAACTCCCTAATCCGGAGCCGTTTGTATTACGTTTGTCTATGTGAATCCAGTTCCGCGTCTTCGTGCCTCCCTTGTCATTGTATGATTTGTATGATTGCCCTTTCATGTGTCTCACCTGATGTCTATTTGTTAGACCGCCCTCACTCCCATGCCCCGCCTAGATTGTCTCATTCCCCTATGTATTTATACCTGTCCTTTTCTGTTTCTCTTGGCTAGTTTGTCTCTCTCTGTTCCTTGCGTTCCCTTCCCCCGGTTCTAGCCTCCTCTTCCCTGTGCCGTCGTCCCTGGATATTTTGTTCTGTTCTGTTACACTCTGTTTTGAATTTCTGGATTTCTGTTTTATGACCCCTGCCTGGCTCTTTGGACTCTGCTTTCTGGATCACGTTTCCGTACCTCTGCCCCGTTTGGGCTGGTTTTTGAACTTTGCACAATCATTGGATTACACTCTGTCCGCCCCATCTGCCTACTTCATTAAACCTGCCATTTTTTCACCCCTGAGTCTGCGCTTGGTTCCTCTGTCCCCAATACCTGACACAGCCATACCAACGTTTAACTACTCATCGGCTCCGTTTCCTTGTCTTTGTGTAAATTAACGTTAATCTAAAAGCTGATGTACTATAAAATATTATCTTGGTGGACCCTATTGGTTTATTGCTGTTGTTACTACATGCATGTATAGCATGTGATGCCATTTTAGCTAGCTCCAGACTACAGTATCTGCTGGAGCTAGCTATCTCCGAAGGATTGCTGTGCTGAATGAAACCCGTAACAGCTTTTTAATGGTAAATGGTTGGCATTTATATAGCGCCTTTATCCAAAGTGCTGTACAACTGATGCTTCTCATTCACCCATTCATACACACACTCACACACTGACGGCGATTGGCTGCCATGCAAGGCACCGACCAGCTCGTCAGGAGCATTTGGGGGTTAAGTGTCTTGCTCCGGGACACTTCGACACAGCCCGGGTGGGGGATCAAACCGGCAACCCTCCGACTGCCAGACGACTGCTCTTACTGCCTGAGCCATGTAGCCCCCTTTTTACTTCCATGTTACTGATTTGGGGGAGTTCAGAATTCCCTAACTCTCCATCTCAGGCTCTCTCTCTATCTGCCATGACTAAATCACCATCCCTCTATCCCTCCCCACTCCATCCCTCTCTATATTTAGCCAGTTAGCTCAAATAATTCAACATGAGTTTACTGCAGAATGACATGAGATGCTAAGTATTTCAGGTACGAAAAGACATCTGTCCCTCCCTGTCCTTGCGGTACTCTCCATCATCACTCCCTTGACATTCACAAACATTCACAAACACTCACAAACACAAGCACACACAAGCACTCACTAACACTCACACACACTCACACACACACACATACACACACAATCTCACAAACACATACATATACATACACACGCACTCACTCACACATACACACACACAAACACTTACAAACACAAGCACACACACAAACACAAACACTCACTAACACTCACACACACACATACACACACACAATCTCACAAACACATACACATACATACACACACACTCACTCACTCACACATACACACACACACAAACACTCACAAACACAAGCACACACACACACACAAACACTCACTAACACTCACTAACACTCACACACACACACACATACACACACACAATCTCACAAACACATACACATACATACACACGCCCTCACTCACACATACACATCCAGCTGTACATTGTGAGGCAGCACAGTGAGAGACAGAGGGAGATCTCAGACAGACACCAGACGCCACGGCCCCTTCTGAAAAAGGAAGAAAGGGAATAACAACAGAAAGAGGGCAGCACAGGAAAAGACACTTGAGGAAATGAAAGGAAGCAAATAAAGGGAGGGAAGCCGATAAACGAGGGCTCTAAAAGCAGCAGCTGGCAGAGCCGAGCCACCATGACACAGTTACCGCGACAACCCCCCCCCCGCCTCCAGACGGCGAGCCGCGGCCCGCCTCATCTCCTCTCCCCCACGTGGCGGGGACACTTTATTAAGATGGACAGCGGCAAATCAGGAGGGCACAGAAGAAATAGAGATGGGAAACATGAGAGACGGAGGGAGAGATGGAGGGAATCAGGGAGAGGGAGATCTAATCATTTGCATCTAAACAAGAAGCAGGGTCTGAATTATCTCAGAAGGAAAAAAAGGTCCAGCTTGTGTCAGTCGGTTAAGAATAATATGACTTCAGTTTCGTCCATCAGAAATAAGAGAGACAACGCAGGTCACATGCAATCCTGTGAATTGTAAAAGGTACAAGGTTTACGCTCGTTAAAGCGTCTATGAGGAACTGCTACTGCTGTGGTTGAAGTTATGAAGTCTGCAGTCTATGGGAGAGGGTGAGCTGTCTGTCTGTCTGAGAGCAAAACCTGTCTATCTGACGTGTTCACCTCTATCAGAGACCCGTCTGTCTGAGAGCAGAACCTGTCTATCTGACGTGCTCACCTCTATCATACTGCTTTCAGACAGACGCAGCTCTGGTTCTGGCTCTGGTTCCGTCCTGGAGTCTCAGAACCTTGGTGCCTTCCGGCGAATCAGCCCGCGTCCATACCAGTTTAAGTAGAACCAAAGTTCCATCAATGCACAAGGCAGGCGGAATATGATACGCCCACTGATGACGTCACAGTTTGCAAGGAAAACTATTTCTACTATAAAACTACTATAAAAAACTATTTTTTGGTTCCAGCTGAGAACCAACTTTTCAGGTTCCGAACCAATTTATTTTCGGTCTGAAGGTGCCGGCCAGTTCAAAATGAGGTTTGCCAGTGTGAAAGGCCTATCAGAGACCCGTCTGTCTGAGAGCAGAACCTGTCTGTCTCACGTGTTCATCTCTATCAGAGACCCATCTGTCTGAGAGCAGAACCTGTCTGTCTCACGTGTTTACCTCTATCAGAGACCAGTCTGTCTGTCTGAGAGCAGAACCTGTCTGTCTCACGTGTTTACCTCTATCAGAGACCAGTCTGTCTGTCTGAGAGCAGAACCTGTCTGTCTCACATGTTTATCTCTATCAGACTGAGAGCCAGAACCCACCTTCCAGCCACCATGTGCCAATATCACTTCCATTCCACAGTAAAATAAATTAAATCTTAAAGAAGCGTTAATATGCTGAAGTTTGTAACAATCAATAAACACCGATTTCATATTCCCTCAACCGATCCTTTGGGATTGCCATGATTACCTGCCGGAGGGGATATTTGCGGCACACATTCCAGGCACGTCTAAAACCTGATGCTGAGCAGAGGGTGGGCTCAAGTTCTCAAAAAATGTAAAGGTTACAAATGGCAAAACGGATTATGTATTATGAGTAATCCGTGTTATTAAAAAAGATTAAAAAACATTAAACATGCATCCAGTCTTATAAAGTACTCCACCACACATGCATGTACGCACGCACGCACGCTCGCACACACACACTTGCATACACACGCACACCCACTCACGAACATGCACAAGCAAACAGACACACACACAGGCATGCATGCACACACACGAACCTGCACATATATACATACATACATACACATGCATACACCCACACATACACACACACACAGTCACATGGGCTCACACACACACACACACACACACACACACACACACACACAACCATGCACACACACTCACACACACAAAAACACACAGGAGCCCAGTTATGACAAAGGGCTCTCTTTAACAGGAGGGTATAATTCACAGCAGTTGGAATTAAATTACAGCACACCAGAGACCAGGGACTCTACATTATTGATACATTTACAGGCAGCTGTTCTGACACCTAAATCCATATTCTCCCACAGAACAGAGAAGGAATAGCTGTCAGCAGCTATTTATTCTTCCAATAGGAACATCTCTTTTACAGCATCTGAGGGTAAGTGCAAGACACAACACACACATACACATACAGACAAAGACACAGACAGACAAACAGACACGCGCACGCACACACACACACACACACACACACACACAAACACGAACACACAGACAAACACACAAACACAAACAAGCACACACACACATAAACAAAGACAAACACACAGCAAACACAGACAGGCACCACACACACAAATACACATAAACACACAGACAAGCACACACACACACAAACACATTAACTGAACTGAATTTGACCACAAATTCAGTTTCATAAATAACGATGATAGCCCAGTCAAAACAATATGCTCTAGTACATTTACTTGCTCAGCCAGTCTGAAGAAAAGATGCATAAGATCCTGGTCATTTGTTGGCAGAGGCAGGGTAAACCAAGAGCACTGAGAATAAACAGCACAAAGCGAGCGGTCTGTTCAGGAACAGTATGCAAATTTCTATACTTCAGAAGCTCACTTCTGCAGGGGTGTTTTTTATTTCTAATTCAATGAATTAAAGAGAGATAAATAAACAGTCCCAATCTGCTGTAAAATCACTTGCTACTAGTTTTTACACTTCAGCAACAGCTACGCCTGCAAGTTCAGGAGTTGGACTGGAAGGTACACTAAATTCAAATTCAGGTAACTTCAAATTCAAAATGCTTTATTGGCATGAAATACATTGGTACTTTAAATATAGCCATAGCGTACACAAAGAGACAGTAACAGGAATAGTGATGCATTAATACAAACAACATTGTGGAAATAACAACATTGAAGCTGTCCCGGAGAGACGAGGGGATGATGGTGGAATGAGAGAACTCTTCCGGAGAAGCCTTTTGCCCAGCCGGCCTGCTCCTTCACACTCTTTGGTCGTTATTTTACCGTCTGAAACCCCAAATGGGTTCTCAGCTCCTTAACTCTCTCCGGCTCTCCATCAGTCACTCACCTGCCCTCTCTCGCTCTCTGAACTCTCCTTCTCTCCGGATCACTCACTCACTCCATCACTTTCTAACACCAACTGCCTCTCAAGTTAAAGTTCATCTTCACTTGTGCTCCCTATCACTCTGAACTCTCTTCCTCTCTGAATCACTCATTCACTCACTCACTCACTCACTCCATCTCTCTCTAACACCGACTGCTGCTCAAGTTAAAGTTCAGCTTCGCTCGTGCTCTCTATCGCTCTCTGCTTATTGTCTGACAGTTTTACAGAATGAGCCAGGCTTTATCGCTCTCGCTGTTGCGTTTTAGGCAATACAGAATTAGACCACTGCTAACTCTCATAGTGGGGAACAAATCATATAATCAATAGAACATTGAGATAAAAACTTTTAAGAATTCTGCATAATGACTCATTTCTCCCACCGCCCGCCCCCTACTCTCTCTCTCTCCCCCTTCCCCCTTCTCTGTAAATGTCAGGTCCCCCTGTGTGCTCTGGCTGCTGAAAGGCTCTCTGCTGGTGGAGATCGCAGTGGCTTCAGCCATGCAGGGGTCCAGAAACAGTTCCAGATACTGGTCCAGTCCAGAAACGGGTCCAGATACTGGTCCAGTCCAGAAACAAGTCCAGATACTGGTCCAGTCCAGAAACACGGCCCTGAAATGTGGCCCTGAGAGGCAGGGACTATGAAAAACCCTGCTCTCGACACGCCACGCTGATACACACGCAGAAACGTGCTCCAGCGTGCTGTGTCAGAAAAATCTGGCTGCAATGCTGCAAGTGAAAAGTGAATAGAAAAATGTAATGAATGTACTTGTTACTTAATGGGATGGCCATTAAACACGGACTTATTGCTGTTACTTGACAAGATATGACTGGGGAGACAAGTGGGGGGGGGGGGGCAAAGGGGGGGGGTTAGTTGGGTGAGGTCAGTGGAAGCCGGAACAAACACAATACGTTTTCAAAATGAAAAAATAATAATGAATGCCTAAATCAGTAATTAACCGGATGTATTATTAGTTATACTTATTAATAAACACCAATACATATGATTACTGTATTAGTAGTAGTAGGTAATAACTGCTAGGTTGCATTAGCAAGCCAAATAACTAGACAGTCGTTGCCTTCCATTTGCAAGAATAATGCAATGAATAAATAAACTACATTTTAAAATTAAACTGGCATGGTCTAAACCCAGAACACCAGTTCATGTACACCAGTTTCACTCAGAGCAACAGCTCCCAGACCCAGAGTCGAGGGGCCATTACAGAGGAAGGCTGTCGGCACTGGAAGCAGAGAGAGAACCCCCACCCCGGCTGACATTAACAATGCATGCGGTGCCCCAGTAGTCCAATTTAACCCAGGCAGTTGATGAATGACATCAATCCTGCTCAGAAGGAAAAGAGAATGAAAAAATGAAGAAATTACAGAGGCCTGGCTTGCCACTCCCTGAACAATGAGACCATTTGATGCAATATCATATAAAATCGATATTGCTGTGGAGGTCACGCTATGGAGCGCACAGAGCTGTGATTCAAAGAGTCGGAGCCAGGCTTGTCCTCCCTGCAGCTCCCCATAGCATAGGTGTGAGAAATACACCACCGTTCAAAAGTTTGTGGTCACCTTGTCTTTTTCTGCTTTTCCTGATTTCATATTTTATTTTCTCCGTTTGTAATCAAACAAGCGACCTTCGCGTTATATCTCCCTTAACAGACGGATGCGACGCCAGCGTTGTGTTTGATCATACGACCGTGTTTCAAGACACATGACCATTGAAATGCATTGTGATTCCAAAGCCTCTATGGGTTTTCTATAGGGCGCCTTAGTCAATAATGGGTTAAAGGGTATTTTTTTATTCTGGTTTCACCATGTCGTAATTACAGAACTTTGTATATATAGTCCCACATTTCAATGTTTGAAACAAATTAACCTAATGTCAAATAAAAGAGTCATGTTTTGTATTTTGTTTCATATCCTTTGCATGCCACGACTTCCTGATGTCTGTGACCCATCAACATCATCAGAGTCTGGATACCTTATTTTCTGTTTGTCCTACAAGCGATAATAAAACTCTTTGCATCCATTTAACAGCATCGCTTGTAGGACAACTTTTTCTACTCATTTACAGAACTAGTACTTCTGTGGATCAACTGTAATGGAATTCCCACTAATATGAAAAACAAAACCGAATTCACATTTGTTATGTTTGCCCTTCACGAAGACATGCTGCTAGGTTAAACAAAACAAAGGGAGACTTACAGTAACTTAAACTGTAACAGTTATACTTTTAAGAATCAGATAAACCTATACAGTAGGTAGGTGGCCATTTCCCATAGCTAGGTGGCTTTTTAGACAGACCTAACTAGGTGGACATGCAACCTAGCTACTGCAGCTGCACCAAAATCCACCTTGAGCTAGCTAGCCGACTAGCTGAGTTAGTAGTAATGCATCATTATACATACAATAATAATATGCAATAAATATAAATCCCTTGGCTGAGAACTCAATCTGGACTTGAAGCCTATGTTATTTAAACCGCTATGTTATTTAAACCGCCGTTATGACACCGCCCAGCTGCTGAAACGGGCCACCCCCACAGACGCTGCTTCATGACCCTACCCACAGCCCCCCGCCCACTGCGTCCCGCCCGTTTCCCCTCCTCCCTTTCTCCCGTTCCCGCTAACCAGCGGAAGAAACATTAGTCTCCGGATGGAAGAGTTCAGCCAGGGAAAACGGACTTACCATTTTATTATTGATTTCGTGAAAATGAATGTCACAGACTTTCTCCACCACGTCCTCGTTCTCGAAAGTTACGAAGCCGAAACCTGTGCATCCAACAGAGAGAGGGAGAGGAGGGAGAGAGGAAGACAGGGGAGGAGAGAAAGAGAGATCTTAATTAAACTGATACCTACTGCCTCGCGGAGGGGAGGGGGCAATTGAGGGCATTGTAAGGCACCGAGCAACACTCACACTGACTCACACTCATGTCCTGTAGATAGATCGGAGCTCTATCCTCTTCTAACAGAGTCTTAACTCTCATAACAGACTGCAAAAAAATGTCTGTCATAACAAGCACAACAATCTAGTAAATATAAGTATAAATGTATGAGTATTGTGCAGAGCACAGTCGCGATGGCGGATGTTGTGAGAGGATCAGACCCGGCGCACAGGACAGGCCAGAGCTGCTGTGACGTTTCCTGTGCCTTCACCGACAGCACGCTCACACAAACAGCCAGTCTCCACACAGGGGGCTGGGGTTGTGCTGCCACACTTCTGCCTGGCCGCAGACAGGTGTGAGATTGACACGGGTACCTGCCTGGGAGATTCTGAACGTGCTGGGCAGTCACGAGGGGTGTGGGGTTTTCTCACGTCTCCTGGCTGGTGTGTAACCAAGGTGATCATTTGGACAAGAAGTCTCATCGCCAGGAGCTACAGGCGCATACAGGCTGTGAACTGAAGAGCTGGTAGTGCTCTGCTTCCCTAAATAAGGTTATTGAGTGTTTTAGTTTCACTTATTGGTGTCCAGTAAGGACGGTTGTAATGAAGTTGTACAGTCCCAAAACGCAGCTGATTTGGTTGTTTACCAGGTGACTGGTGAAGGTTGACAAGCTGCCTCGCCTCCAAATGACGTGAGACTCTGCTACCCCTTCACCTTACGTTTTAACCACCTAAAACTATATTTTTAAACATTAGCAACATTAAAGTGGTCGCTAAATGGTGAGAAACAGATGCGTGGTCTCAGTACTACCTGAACCGTACGCCTGTGCTAGCTTGTGACCTTACATTTTAAAATGTTAAATCTATATTTTTACTCTGAATTTGACATTAAGACATACTGCTCATGAAAGCAAAGACGTTTCCTGAGTAAAATCAGATATACATTAGCTTACATTAGCTTGAAAGCAGCTGACCTGATTGTGTGGCCGCATGGTGACTGATGACCGGTGACAAGCTGGCTAACCACCTACTTTCATTTTGACATCTTGTGTTTAAAAGCTTAAAAACTATGAATTTAGCATTAAGACATACAGACTATGAACGCCAAGTTGTTATTCTAAGAAATTAAGATGGAAGCCTAAAACAGCCAATGATATTACATAAACATTGATCTAACGTTGTGCATTTCCCATAGTGCATTTTCTTTCTGAAACAATGGTGGCCCCTGCACATGCACTGGAGCAATCAGAAACAGCTGAGAAGCCAACTGTCCCCGAAAATGTATGAAAAGGGATGCAATTCCTATACGATTTGCCCAACATGGATACCATTCCTCCATGCAGAACTTTTTTAAATTAATAAAAATTACTATTATTATTATTGATATCCTTGGGGTTTTTTATAGGATTTAAGTCTGGAAACTGAGATTACAGAACATGGTTGTTGTTTTTACTTTCTGTGTGGATTTTGATGTATGCTTGGAGTCATTGTCCTGCTGGACTCAGACTCAGCTTCCTCGTAGAGGCAACCAGATTTTCTGCCAAGATTTCCTAGTACTTTGTTGCCTCATTGTGCCATTGATCTTAAATAGTGCCCCTAGACCACTGGCAGCAAAACATCAATGACGCACCACCATATTTGACAGTAGGTATGAGGTGCTTCTCCTTGAGAGTAAATGTATTCAAAATATATCGTTTTCCCATATGTTTGAACATAAAATATAGATCATTATTTTTGTTGTTTATTATATGAAGCCTTTTTTCTCAGTTTCTATTAAGCCTGCCAATAATTCTGGTGCCCACTCTATTTAAACTGTGCGGCTACAAAGTGGCCATGTGCACAATTTCATTCTCGTTTCAAAACTGAAATCTTTACAGCTGCAAAGGAGCCGTGGGTTTATTCGATGGCAAAATTTCCCGCAGTGTTTTATTGAGTGGTGTGGTAAGAGAAGAAGCCAGATTTTTAACAGGGCTTTGTAGTTCTGGGCCTGTACGACAGAAGGCTCTGGCTGACAGTTAGGCCGGGTTTGAGACTGAAAGGGTACTGTTTAGCGCACTCCGTCACGCACGTGCAAGCACTCGAGACTTCTCGAATTTACATCTCTGATTGGAGCATCTTGCAGAACAATACAGGAAATACACCACACTTGAGCAGTTAAATGCTAGGGACTTGGACGCCATCCAACAAAAAGAAAAGCTCACTGTATAAAACAGCTGGTATAAACCATGCACGTGACGGTATGTTAAATACATGGTTTATAGTAAGTTCTACAGCACATGGGATGAATTAAGCCAGGGCAAAGAAAGTGATAGAACTGCCCAACCCTGTTTCTGGAGATCTACCATCCTGTAGGTTTTAATTTCAACCTTGTTCTGAGAGATCTACAGTCCTGTAGGTCAGGGCTGCCCAACCCTGTTCCCGGAGATCTACTGTCCTGTAGGTTTCAAAAGCTAAAGATCTCTTTGAGCTGCTAATACGTAGAATCAGATGTTCCAAATTAGGGTAGAAATGAAGATCTCAAGGATCAGGGTTGAGCAGAACTTACAGGATAGTAGATCTCCAGGATCAGGGTTCAAATGAAAACATACAAGATAGTAGATCTCCAGGATCAACTCCCATCAGCAGAAAAGTCCGGGGGGGGGGTCTATTCCACACAGCTCTCTGTAAGAGCTCATGACCCTATTGGACAGAGTGACCTCATGTCTGAACACCAGCCAATAGGAATGAAGCACTGCTGCTCAACAAGGGCTGTCTGACTGCTCGCATGCAGGATGAGAAACAGGGATTCATTAAAGCCATGGAAGATGCCCCTGCTCCCCTGAGAATTTAGAGACTCTTAGCTGGCTACAGGCTTTTATAGTTGCCCGAGGAGGAGTTACAAAGTACTAACTGACAGTGATCCCAAACTTTTGCCCAGGGCCTTTTTCATTTTTTTATTATTTTGAAACTGTAAAGAATTATAATAAAAAGCAGTCTTGCTTTAAAATGAGACTTCGGATAAAATCAGATCAGTCTGACAGTCTTGTAAGTAGATTGGATTGAGAGAGCTGAGAGTGAGTCTCTGCCTCTCTTACGTGATCCGGGACTTTCTTCAGATTTTCTTAACATCTTAAAAACTACTAAATCATTAAAATCATTAAGAACCCTGTAGTGCTCACAAGGCTGGGAATAAAATTGCCTAAAATTACCCCAGCTGCTTCCATTATATTCACTATATTCAACAATTCATGCTGCCAGAGATGAATCCAAACCCTGCTGAAAAAAACAGCTTAAGCTAGGTTTTGAAACAGCTGGTAGCTGGGTGACCAGTTCAGACCAGCTCCCAGCTTGACAGGGTTTGAGCAGATCAAGGTATGTTTTGAAACAAGCTACCAGCACTTGCTGGCAGACCAACTCATACCAGCTTATGACCAACTTGACCAGCTCAATTCCCAAGCTGGTCAAGTTGGCATAGCTGGCTTTTACAGCAGGGAAGCAATGTCTGTGTTCTAAAATCAACTTGCTGACAAAACTTTTTAACCGAGACAAGCCATAGAACAGGCCTCACTGGAGCCAGAAAGACCCCCAGCCTTTTCTTTTAAATAAAGCAAAACAAAAACAATACTACAAATACTAATACTAATAATAATAATAATAATAATAATAATAATAATAATATAAAAATCAGCTCAATAACAACACAGTTTTCCAGTCTGGGGTGTGGAAATGAGTGTTGGCGGCCATTACGGAGGCGTCTGTCCTGGCAGCGCTGAATCTCAGGCTTATTACCGCTGCAGTGCTGCCCCCCGTGAGCCGCCCCGACCGGCCGCTTCCCGCCTCCCGCCTCCCGCTCGCAGAAACACAAAGAGCCCTGACGCGGCTAATGCCAGCCCCCCCCGGAACCCGCACGCAAATAAAATTCAAATGTTAAATCGATGCATCGGAGAGTGACCTTTGCTTTGGAAAGATTCTCAATGTGTTTAAAGCAGAGGAGCAACATCACATATCATTACAGACGCGGTCCTTAGCCTTCCAGGAGACAGGGAGCAAATAAACCGCCCGTCCGACAAGCCGGGGTGAGAGCACTCTGGCTGATGCGTGCACACATTAAGGGCCACATACAGTATGTCACACGCATTGCTGCAGCAAATGGTAAAATATAAAACGATACGTTACTATCACACTTATGTGCAGTGAAACGGCAGGGAGGTGTCAGGGAAATGATACTCTGGGGAAATTAGTTTTTGTTTTGTTTTGTTTTTGTGAGTCTGACCCATGTTCTGAGATGCGGTTTCTCTGTGAGATTTAGCGCCCTCTCTCTGCCAGGGCCGGTATAGCCGGTTCATGCCTAGGTGATGAGGTACATTAGCATTAATGGGGCCTCATTGAAATGGGAAATTCCAGAGGACACAGACCCTCGTTTGCACCTGAGCGCTCCTGTTGATTGCGCCCATACCATTTGCCTGTAAACTGCGGGGAGAAGGCATTACGCCCCAGAACGCGAAAAAAATAAAAATAAAAGAATGGCTGGTTGAAATGGGTTCCAGTTTGATTGCTTCCCGCAGCAGCGGGTGAGCGGTAATGAACGGGCTGTGGCACTCGGGCAGGAGCTGGACTCTCTAAAGTTCAGGGTCTGACACGGCTCATAGCTCCCAGAGGGATCTGGGTGCTGTGGTTCCCCCCCTTCTGCTTGCTGATCCAGGATTAGTGTCCACTGCCCAAAGTTAAAGCTTCCCAGTGTGTGACGCAACCTGGGGCTGAGTCTGAGTAAGGACAGCCAGACGAGGGAGCTGCAGTCATGCCTGTACAGGGAGGTGTGTGTGAGTGTGTGTGTGTGTGTGAGTGTGTGTGTATGTTTGTGTGTATGTGTGTGTATGTGTGTGTGTGTGTGTGTATGTGTGTGTATGTGTGTGTGTGTGTGTGTGTGTGTGAGTGTGTGTGTATGTGTGTGTATGTATGTGTATGTGTGTGTGTGTGTGTGTGTGTGTGTATGTGTGTGAGTGATTGTGTGTGTGAGGGCATGTATGTATATGTGTGTGGGTGTGTGTGTGTGTATGAGTGATTGGGTGTGTGAAGGCGTGTATGTATGTGTGTGTGTGTGTGTGTGTGTGTGAGAGTGATTGTGTGTGTGAGGGCGTGTATGTATGTGTGTGTCTCTGATAGGTCATAACACAGGGGAAAAAATAAAAAAAATAAAAACCCAGAACGATGTTGGTTGCCGACAGCCGACACAATGAAATCAGCCCAGAAATCAATTAATTTGTTCTCTCAGTGATAAACAGGGCACACCTCGGCTTCTGTTTCTAACGGCAGGAGAGCTTGTCATTTTTCACCCAGCTGTCAGGAGTCCGGGACGATGGCTGCGGCTCCTACTCTGCAGGAAAACCACAGAAAACCTGGGCAGAAGGCATGTGAGATGTGTCCCTCCGGGTTGATTTATGGATCCGCCATATTGACGGGACTCCCCGGCCTTACTTACACATCCTCTTAATCAAAAAGAGCCAAAGAAAAAGTGCGCTGGGCTACACTCGGAAAGGTCCGGAACTCCAGGCCGCTGTAAAATAAATGAGATGGGACAGGGTAATCGATTGTATTACACCAGCCGTCCCACAACATTATAATGACTCCGGTGAAATATGTCTGGTAGAGCACAGGAGAAAAAGCACGGAGCTCAGATATGTGTCCGAATGACACTCGACAAATCCCCTCTGAATCAGCCGTGTGTGTGTACCCATGTGTGTGCGTGTGTATGTGTGTGTGCATGTGTGTATGTGTGTATGGGCATTTGAGAGTGTGTGTGCGTGTGAGTGTGTGTATGTATGTGCATGTGTGTGTGAATGTGAGAGTGCATGTGTGCATGAGAGTGTGTGTATGTGTGTGAGTGTGTGTATGTGTAATGTTTCAAGGGGAGATGATGCCGTCATATGAAGTTTAAGTAATATATTTTATGGAAGCATTTGCATTACGTACAACCAACATCAGGCGTCAAGTAGGCTAATTGGGACAGCATTTTCATTGTTCTATTAACCCTATATTGTATATTAAGTTTCATGTAAACTATATCCAAAAACATTGACTTGCCATTGTAATTAGAGGTTGGAGGTGAGTACTGATGTGGTTCCCTGTGCGCGCGAGACCACCTAGGTAAACGGCCACCAGCTGCCACACTGGAGTGTGTGTGCACACGCGTATGTGTGTGTGTGTGTGTGTGTGTGTGTGCATATGAAGTATTTAGAAAGGAAAGTCATTAGGAAAACCATTGCACCATTGCAACCATTGCAACTGGTTGTCCCATTAATGCAAACCCTGCCCACAGACATAAATCAGTCTGAAATGAATAAGTGGGTAAATATAAAAGTGGACTTCCCTGCTACGAAACTCAGAAGCTCAGGCCCAGCTTCCACTGTGGTACAAAGGCCCAGTGTTATGATGTAGCTCATTAATATTCTGTTATAAACGATAAAAGTTGCATAGTCAGTCTTCTTCCTCGAAATTAAAGACGGAAAGATGACAGAGAGGAAGCTTGTTATTTAATGTTTTTTCTCCTTTTTCCTCTGTACATTCCCACTGAATGATTCAGCTAAATCGTATAATCATGATTTCTTTTTTCCAAAAATAAATCCTTCAGTCTAAACATCAAAGCATTAAACAAATGTTACTGCTGTCTCCCAAGCCCTTGCACTGCTTGATTGAAAGTGATTAAGCTGCTTTAGATTTTCTAAATATATTTTCAACTAATTCACTGCGTGCGTTAGCTCTGAAATGCGACAACAATGGTATGAAGAGGTTGTGGATAAACACTCATGGAGAAAACTAATCTGATGGGCTGTCATTCATACGCCAGCATCAGAGCATTCCATTCCAGTGCGACATAAGCCATTCTGCTAAAGAAAGTATGTTCGCACACACATACAAATAAATACCAACAAATGTAAAATGCATACATACAGACACAGACACACATACAGTGCCCTCCATAATGTTTGGGACAAAGACCCATTATGTTTTGATTTGCCACAATTTTAGATTTGGAATCACACAATTAACAATGTGGTGAAAGTGCACATTCTCAGATTTTATTAAAGGGTAATTTTTATACATTTTGGTTTCACCATGTAGAAATTAGAGCGGTCTTTATACACAGTCCCCCCAATTCAGAACACCATAATGTTTGGGACATATGGCTTCACAGGTATTTGTAATTGCTCAGGTATGTTTAATTGCCTCCCTAATGTGGTTATACGAGAGCTCTCAGCAACTATTATTGCTGTTCATCTACATGAGGACTAAAGTTGTGCCAATGAAAGTATGAGTATGAGAATGAGAATCAAGAATAAAACGGTTAGAGACATCGGCAAAGGCTTACCAAAATCAACATAAGAAGGCAGAGAGCAATGGTGAGCAGAAGTCTTCAGGAAGAGCAATACAGAGGCTACACTGCAAGATGCCACTGGTTAGCCACAAATACAGGATGGCCAGGTTACAGTTTGCCAAGAAGTACTTAAAAGAACACCACAGTTCTGGGAAAAGATCTTGTGGACAGATGAGATGAAGATGAAGTTATATCATAGTGATGGCAAGAGCAAGCTATGGAGGAGCTGCCCAAGATTCAAAGCATACCACCTCATCTGTGAAACAGGGTGGTAGGGGTGTTATGGCCAGGGCATGTATGGCTGCTGAAGGTACTGACTCCCTAATCTTCACTGATGATGTAACTGCTGATGGTAGTAGCAAAATGAATTCTGACATGTATAGACACATCCTATCTGCTCAAGTTCAAATGAATGCCTCATTGGCCAGAAGTTCATTCTACAGTAAGACAATAATCCCAACCATACTTCTGAAACAACAAAGGAGTTTTTCAAAGCTGAGAAATTGACAATTCTTGAGTGGCCAATTCAATCACCTGATCTGAACCCAATTGAGCATGCTTTTCATACGCTGAAGAGAAAATTTGCATGCCCCTGAAAAAATATGAGCTAAAGATGGCTGCAGTACAGGCCTGGCAGAGCATCACCAGAGAAGACCCAGTGATGTCCATGAATCGCAGACTTCAAGAAGTCATTGCATGCAATGGCAATTCAACAAAATGTCGTTCCCATTCATGCTTACCCACGCTCACACTCACACACGGACACACACGTGCGCACGCTCAGACACAAACACACAGGCACACACACTGAGGCACAAACACACAGGCACACACACTGAGACACAAACACACAGGCACACACACTGAGGCACAAACACACGGCACACACACTGAGACACAAACACATAGGCACACACACTGAGGCACAAACACACAGGCACACACACTGAGACACAAACACACAGGCACACACACTGAGGCACAAACACACGGGACACACATGCAGATGCAGACGCACACTCACACACACACACACACACACACACCCAGGCAGGTACGGGTGGAAAGGTGCCCTCACAAACACAGTTTTCTTCTCCGGAGTAGTCACGCTTCGCTCTCACCTGCAGGTTTACCTTATTTTCCTTCTTTAAATTCATCCATACCAATGTTTTATTGCTTCAGGTCCCAACGCATCATATCCATGGGCTGCCATCTCCCCTCTCTCTCACTCTCTCTCTGTCCCCCTCCATCACAAGACAAATGTAAGGATGTTCAGTGCCCTAAGAGCCCCCTCTCCTGCCCTCCCTGGACTGAGGACTGACACTCCCCATGGGGCTTCATTATACAGAAAACACCAACATCAGAGACACCACAGTGAGTTCCTCAACAGCTCGTACCCAATGTAACCAATTCAGTCAAATGTTTTAAATGTCTGAGGCTGTGATTTTGCATTTGATTTTGAAAGAGCAACAAGATAGGTTTGTGATTATTCATTAGCAGCATGTTTCAATGCAATCACTGATGAACACTATGAACTCACTATCAACCAACTCACGCTGATTAACATTATTCAAACAACTCACTACCATCCAATACACACTGATGAACATTATCAACCATTTCACACTGATGAGCACTATCAAACCGCTCACTATCACCCCAGTCCCACTGATGAGCACTATTAACCAACTCACACTGATTAACACTATCAACTAACTTCAACCGCCTAACTTCTCCAAAAACAATGTCTCTCGTTTAAATAAAAAAATTAACGCACGTGATTTTCAAATACACATCATACCTTGTGTAAATAAGACTGCTTTGGAGTTGCTGTAAGGTGTATTTTTTCACCTCTGTATTCACTCTGGTGAAGTCGGAGGTAGGCTACTGACTCCCATAGGTTTCAATTCTTTATGCCAAGCTAACACATTATGCAAATCTAACATCTCATCTATGTCTGGGTAAGTCGGAAAAAATATATACATCCCAAAAGGTGAGTATTCCTTTAAGCCTTCTCCTGGTTGGCTCCCCCTTGTGAATGTAACGTGCAGGAAATGCCCAAGGGTATTTCATGGCAATGCATCAATTATGAAATGTTGAATTTTAATGTAAATTGTGCAATGAATATCAGGAAGTGTGTGTGTGTATGCCTGTCTATATACACTACCATTAAAAACTTTGGGGTCACCTTGTCTTTTTCTGCTTTTTCTGATTAAATATTTTATTTTCTGCTTGTAATCAAACAATTGATACTTGGAAAAAGTGCAGACTCAGACCTTTTATTCAAGGGTATTTTTTAAAATACATTTTGGCTTCACCATGTAGTAATTACAGCACTTAAATGTAGTCCCCCACTTCAATGTTTGAGACAAATGAACATAATGTCAGATAAAAGTGTCATGTTTTGTATTTGGTTGCATATCCTTGGCGTGTACACTTCCACACCTATTCCTCTGCTCTGGTGCTGCGGGAGCCATTTTGTCCGTGCTTGTGTATATAGGTCAGCTCACAGCACTGGGCCATCAATCGCACTGTCCTACTTACAGCCACACAGCACAGAGACTGGGATATTTCATTCAGCCGACCGCTATATCTACCCCTCCCTGCCTCTCTCCTCACTCACCACATCTCCAACCGCTATATCTCCACCTCGCTCTCTCCTCACTCACCACATCTCCAACCGCTATATCTCCACCTCGCTCTCTCCCAACTCACCACATCTCCAACCGGTATATCTCCACCTCGCTCTCTCCCCACATCTCCAACCGCTATATCTCCACCTCGCTCTCTCCCCACTCACCACATCTCCAACCGGTATATCTACCCCTACCCCCCTCCCCACCACATCTCTAACCAAATCTACCCCTTCCTCACTGCCCCTCAGGGAGGCCGGAACGCAGTAAGGAAGTCTCTCTGGCATCCTGCTCAGCTGTAAATAAAGGCTTTTAATGTTGCTGACCATGAACAGCACAGCCCAGAGCAGAGGGCTTTGCTTTTTGATTGCTTCGATCAAACAGATTATAAATGAGTGGCTGGCATGCAATTCAAATTATTCTGCAAATGGGACAACACACAGGCCTAATCAGACAAAGACAGAGCTAAACAATCATTTACAAAAGAATTCAGACATCCTTAAACCCTTCAAACCTGATTTTTTTCCCCAACCATTCTTTCTCATGTAGACATACTTACATGTAGAAATCAGTCTCAAACCAAAACCACTCATGCTCCAGAAGACAATTTCTGTTGCCCAGGCTTCAGCTCGACTGCCGTGCCTGCCCTACATCAGAGGCCAGCAGAGGTCATCAGAGGTTATGCCCCCCCTCCCCAAATTCACATTGGCTTGGGTGGGGGGTGGTAAACAATGCAAAAATCTGAATCTCCAATCCGATATTGAAAGGCCATTTGGGGTCTCCAAATGGCCTTTTTGGAAACCTGCCTAGACATAGCTCAGATAAAACAATGCAGAATGTTCATTTCTGCAGGAATTGCCATCGAATTCGAACTTGGACTTGTCCATTCATCATTGTGGCTGTGGCTCCACTGAGTCTACAAGCTGACCAGGCACAGTAACGAGCATCGGCATCCTCTTTGGGGAAAATACATTCCACTTCAACTGTGTCTGAGCTTCTATTACTTCGTTTCACTAATTCTGACTCTAGGAAAACAAACTCAAGAGTTAGGAGGCAGAAGGCTTTAAAACTTAAAGTACTGTTTCTGATAAATGAACCAAAAAAATGGAAGAGTGGGGAATCCAGCCGCTCATTTGCTCGAGAGACCCGAAAAAATCCCACATTCACGGGAGATTTAAAGTGGGCTTTCAGCTGAGCCCATTTGGCCCCAATGGCCATGAACACACACTGCATTTAAAATGGAAGGCGCCAGATCGATTCCCGTATAATGAAGAGAGTTAGAGCCGGCGGTAATCACAGCGTTTACACGCCTTACCTTCCTCAGCCCGTTCCCCAGCCCTGCGCCCAGGGCTGCTCTTTCCTTCCAAACCATTCGATTCACTCGCTCTCATCCAGCCTTTAATTGAATACTGATCTGTGCTTAACACATCCTGACTGCTAATCTGCTGTAAATCCCGCGCCAAGGAAAGGTGTTGTTTTAGGTTCATTTCACAGCTCGATTTACATAATTATTATAATAATGATAATAACTTCATTTATATAGTGCTTTTCAGAGCCGGGTGCTCAAAGCACTTTCCAAAACAATAAAAATAGGATCAAGCGTAATTGCATTTGAATACCCATATAAATGTTTCTTAAACTTTGTGGAACAGATGTTTCGCTTGCGCAATACAAGGCAAAGAACACTTAGGTAATAAATGCGCTATGCATGCTCCATAAAGCCTTTATGAATGTACAATGTGTAATAAATGCTCTATGCACACTCCACAAAGCCTTTATGAATGTACAATGTGTAAAAAATGCTCTATGCACGCTCCATAAAGCCTTTATAAATTAACTCCGTGTAATAAATGTGCTATGCACACTCCACAAAGCCTTTATAAATGTATACTGTGCTTGCTATAAAGTGTGTCACAACCAATTTGACAATGGAGGTGAACAAATACACATTTCACCTGCAACGAAATGTCAAATGCTCATCAGTATTCAAAGAACCACACAAAAAAAAAAAATTATTTACAGTGCTGCAGGAAATCTAGCACTGTGCGCCTATAAAAACGCTCTGAAAACGGCTGTGTTTGTGTGAAGCAGACTCTAGGCAGGGAAGGAGAGTCACGCCGAGTGCTGTGCGCCTGACTGCCAGTCATTGAGAATGAGCGGAGGGGAGCAGAACCATAGAGTCTGCAGAGTCATGAAGAGAAGTACGGCATTAGCTGTGTCCCAAATCAAACATCACACCCTACACATGTGTACTATCATTTGGCGTACATTAAGGTAGCTTCAGTATACAAGTAAAAACTAAGACGGATTTTCGGAGATACTACATCGTCAAAGAATGCAGCCAAGCACAGTGCACAGTGCACGTCGATGATGGCAGCTGGTTCATGTGCGAAAACAGAAAAAAAAGATTAAAAATGTAAATACGGTATATATTCATTCATTCTAAGTACATTTAATTCTAAGTACATTCTGCTAAGAGTAGTTCAGGTAATACTCACATTTCAATTGTTCAACTCTTTCACCGCTTTAGTTTGAACACCGCCTTCCTGGTTGCTGGGGTCGTGACCTGACACAATGCACTGTGGGATACTCGTACCAGTATTTGCATGCCATGATATTTCACCCAATATAGTGTGGCATCCGGGTAGTTTTAGCACACTATTTTACGCAGCTATGGTTTCGGACATACTAATACTATTTTCACAAACTAAATATTAAACAAGTATGGGATTTTGAAGGCAGCCCAAGATTCACAAAGACTGTGCAGAACCGCATACTAGCATACTACTCATACTAAATTTCTGGCTGATTTTCATTGAAATGCAGTATGAGTAGTATACATCTGCCAAATACCATAAATGTAATGTAATGTAATGTATTGTAAAGCGGTTTCGAACACAGCCATAGTCTTTGTCCAGCACAGTGCTACGATGTGAAAACTGAACCCTAACCTCTTCCCCTTCTGTCTGCCTCCCGATTCCCTCCCTCTGCCTGGAACCCAAGCTCATCTGCAAGAGGAGAGAGGAGTGTGGGATTGCACCGGGGTGGCGGGGGGGCAGATATTTGCATACACTGTGCATTCTGCTCATAGCATTGCAGGGTTCATTTGAAACGTTATTAAGTGTGGCGTAATTGGTTGTGTATAAAATGTGCATTATGAAGCCATTTCGGCTCTTCACATGTCTCCTAATCACCGTATTTGGGGCAGCGCCAAGACAAATTAGCCCAAAAAAAACAAAAAGGGGAGGGAGACAGTATGCCTCAGTCTTTTTTAAATATTGTTTTTTTTCCGCATCTCGCTCAACCCCCTTTTCCTTCCCTTTCACACAGAGATAAGGGCCCGGATGAAGATCCAGGCCTATTATCCGTACCGCGGGATAATCAGGCGCATCCACTTCTGGAAGAACCTGGCAGGTCTTCGCCACAATCCGGCATTAGAGAGACACTTGAAAGGCTAGGGATGGTGAAAGTCGGTTTTTCAGGAATGTTCTCCAGGATATTTGTGTTTGTGCTGGTAATGCAGATAGGATCTGCATAATAAATACACAGTGAAAAGTGGCACAGTTTTCATACTGGAGTCTGGAGAGACAGTCTTGTGTGTGAGGGTGTGAGTGTGTGTGTGTGTGTGTGTGTGTGTCACAGTCAGGAGTGTGTGTCACAGTCTGGTGTGCGTGTGTGTCTGTGTGAGAGAGTTAGTCTAATGTGCATGTGTGTGTGAGACAGTCTGTGTATGTGTGAGACAGTCTGGAGTGCATGTGTGTGACAGAGAAATAGTCTAGTGTGTGTGTGTGTATGTGTGTGTGAGACAGTCTGTGTATGTGTATGTGTATGTGTGTGTATGTGTGTGTGAGACAGTCTGTGTATGTGTGTTTGTGTGTGAGACAGTTTGTGTATGTGTATGTGTGTGTGTGCGTGTGTGTGTGAGACAGTCTGTGTATGTGTGTGTGTGTGTATGTGTGTGTGAGACAGTCTGTGTATGTGTGTGTGATGTGTGAGAGAAACAGCCTGGTGTGTGTGTGTGACAGTCTGGTGTGTGTGTGTGTGTGTGTGTGTGTGAGAAATAGTGCATTCAGTGTGACTGAATGCTGATGCATGAATGTTTTGGGTGCATGAGTGCAAGAGATGGTGGTTACTTATATTTGTGTATGTGTGTGTGTGTGTGTGCATGTGTGTGTGTAAGCGTGTGTGCATGTGTGTGTGTGTGCGTGTGCCAGGCATGCACGAGTGAAAGAGGGAGCACTTGCTTATGCATGCGTTTGTATCTTACTTCACTCTTTAAAGAGGCGAGTCCTCATTCTCCACAGCACTTCAGATTTCTGTCCCTTTTTAATTTGCTCGCTTTATAGCGGAGAGCTCATTTCAATCTCAAAGCTGACATCTGTGAGCGCAAAGCGAGCTTTAAATGAGCGCGGTTAATCCGCGAGCGCAGGGGGAGCGCAGCGAGGGGGGAGGACGTCTCTGTGCGGTAAACAACTCTGCGCTTTTAACACCTGAAGCCCCGCACACATGCCTGTGCCCGAAAGGGGCGGGGCCAGCCAGCTACGGCCAGCTCACACCGGCCGGCCATTCGGGGCGAGGCTGGGGCAGTGGGCCAATCAGAAGCGGAAGTGACCGGATGCAGGATAGAGCCGGCATAGTTACATGAGTTGCTTTGCTCTTTTAAGGGCCTAACGACCTTACCCTGCACCCAATGCATGAAGCACACATGAAGCACACATCTGGATGAGCCAGAGCGCTGTTTTTATATGGTTATATACCTCCCTTTCAAGCCTGACTGATAATCATCTTAGGCTGCCCCCAAATGAACATGAAGCCCTGATCTGACCAGAAGAAGGTTTCTCTGGTATTCAGACAGGCTAACGGTCATTTAGACAGGCTAACGGTCATTTAGACAGGCTAACGGTTGTTTAGAGAGGCTAATGGTCGTTAACGGTTGTTTAGATAGGCTAACGATAATTTAGACAGGCTAATGTTCATTAACATTTGTTTAGATAGCCTGTCTAAACAACCATTAGCCTAACAGCCGTTTGGACATGCTAGCTGTCGTTTAGACAAGCTAAAGATTGTTTAGAAAGGCTCACGGTCATTTAGACAGGCTAGCGATAGTTAACGGTTGTTTAGACAGGCTAACAGTTGTTTATATAGGCTAATGATTGTTTTGACAGACTAATGGTTGTTTAGACAGGCTAATGGTTGTTTAGACAGACTGGTGGTAGTTTCAACAGGCTAAAAGTTGATAAAAACAGAGTAACGTCGTTTAGACAGGTTAAAGGTCATTTAGACATGCTAAAGGTCGTTTAGACACATCCTCCGACAAGAAGCAACGATGACATCACCCCGATTAATTTTTAATGGGAGGCAAGTTATTTTGGGATACCTGGCGATGGGAGACAAGCAGGCGAAGCGATGCAAAGTGACCAGGGTTCCCCTCCCATCTGATCACCTGATTAAACATCACACAATTTATTTACTCAATAACAAAGACCAATATGTAAAATTATTAGCCGACCAGCTAATTCAGACATTGCATTATTGTTCTTTGCATCAAACTTCTGCAGAAGTTTCCAATCCACGTTTGATTACATACAATGTGAATGTCATTCAAAGACTGTTTCATAAATTTGTTTGCTAGCCTGAATTAAAGTCATTGCACACCTGTAATCATTTTGACTAAATGGAGTGCTGTCTTAATTAATGAAGTGCCATCTTAATTAATTAGCCTACATTCCGTAACTTGATGAGAACGAAATGCTACAAAGTGAGATAGAATTTAGAAAGCTTTGGGATTTTCTTGCAAATATATATGAAAAATGTTACAAAATATTACGACACAAAGAAAACGGATAGCCTAGTAGGCTACACACAATCGCTATATTGACTGATATTTGTTATTCAGTAACTGCCTTATTGATAATCAAAAAGGCATTAGAAACAGGTGATGAGTAATCATCCATTTAGCTTACTGAAGGTTTGTTCTACATTCGACGGGAGACCATCGCTATTTATATGAAGAACACAAACACGCCAATAACCGATTGTGGATTGCGAGTGATTGTGAGAGGCCAGAGCAATCGGATGCAATGCGAACGGTCATTTAGGTAATTTAGACAGGTCGTTCAGACAGACTAGCGATAGTTTAGACAGGTCGTTCAGACAGACTAACGGTAGTTTAGACAGGTCGTTCAGACAGACTAACGTTCATTTAGACAGGTCGTTCAGACAGACTAACGTTCATTTAGATAGGTCGTTCAGACAGACTAACGGTAGTTTAGGCAGGTCCTTCAGACAGACTAACGTTAGTTTAGGCAGGTCCTTCAGAGAGACTAACGGTAGTTTAGGCAGGTCCTTCAGACAGACTAACGGTAGTTTAGACAGGTCGTTCAGACAGACTAACGGTAGTTTAGACAGGTCGTTCAGACAGACTAACGGTAGTTTAGACAGGTCGTTCAGACAGACTAACGGTAGTTTAGACAGGTCGTTCAGACAGACTAACGGTAGTTTAGGCAGGTCCTTCAGAGAGACTAACGGTAGTTTAGACAGGTCGTTCAGACAGACTAACGGTAGTTTAGACAGGTCGTTCAGACAGACTAACGGTAGTTTAGACAGGTTGCTAACGCTCCTGCAGCACAGCACTGGGAAACGGCTTGCAGTGCTCGTTAAAAAAGCCAATGAAGCGGAGCAGGACCTCACAGCTTTTTCTCACAAGGGGGGCTGGGCAGGGGGCAGGTGCCCCCCAGGCATTAAGAGAGAGCAAATATCTACAAATATACCAGACAAATGACCCCTAAAACAAATACCTTTCACACATGCGGGAGAGAACAAGTTTCAGTGTGTGCATGCGGAGGTTGTGTGTGTATGTGTGTGTGTGTATGTGCGGGTTGTGTGTGTATGTGAGTGCATGTCTAGGGCCGGAATGTGTGTGTGTATGTGTGTGTGAATGTTTGTGGTGAATCTGTCTGTTGTATGTGTGGGTGTTTGTGTCTGTGTTCTGTGTGGCATGGAGCACAGTTAAGGTCTAACCATCCTGTTATAAATAGGTCGACATTCATCGATCTCCCAGATGATGGAAGCACCAGAGATCAATGAGATCAAAATAAGGTCTATACTGTATGTATCTGTCACCATGTCCCATATACAGTAATAGCTCAAGCTAGGTTTTGAAACAGGTGGTAGCTGATAAGCTGACCAGCTCAGACAAGCTACCAGCACAAGCTGGTTAATCAGCTCATACCCAGCTAGACCAGCTTATGACCAGCTCAGTTTTTAAGCTGGCACAACCAGATATTACAGCAGTGGCTTCATTATAAAATGACCTCATCATCGGCCTGAACCGTCATGGCGACACTATGCACTAGCGCACCAGAAAAGGCGTTTTTAATGAGGTGTAATGTGGCCGAAAGCTCATGGTTAATACCCCTACAGAGAGACGCTGCCTGTAATGGGATGTGGTCCAGTATTCATAATAACTGGAGTTGGCCTCCTGGGTCAGTCTGCCTCAGTGTGAAATCGCCACGGGAGACGTGGCCGCGGCCGCGCTTTTATGCCATCGCCGTGACCTTCTAAACTCAACTGCCACTCTCGGCTGCCTTCGTACGAGCACGTGTCTGAGCCTGTTTATAGTTCAGCGACAGTGTCCCTCAACTGGAAACGCAGAACATTCACGGATGTTCAATCTTCACCCGACACGGTGACCGTGGTCACTGACGTTAGCAGGAAGTATAAACGTACTCCAGCGACATTCTAGTGGCAGTAGACACACGGAGGACAGTGGCGAAAGAAGCAGCTTTAAGACATGCCATTATATCTGCTCACAAATTAATATAACATACGTCATTGTGTAGCCACAATAAGATCCGCACAGCCGTTGGGCCCTTGAGCAAGGCCCTTAACCCTGCATTGCTCCAGGGGAGGATTGTCTCCAGCTTAGTCTAATCAACTGTACGTCACTCTGGATAAGAGCGTCTGCCAAATGCCAATAATGTAATATAATGTAATGTCATAAACATAAGGCAACACTCGATGATAGAGCACACTAGAAATGAGCTTCACGGTTGTGTAGGAGTTGTCACGTTTCATGTTTGTCATGTCATGTTTCATGTTTAGTCATTGTCTTAGTTATGTTATTGTCATGTCACGTATTATGTTAGTCTAGTGTCGCCATGTTGTTATGCTTTATTTTCTTCGTTGTTATATGTAATTGTCATGTCATGTTATGTTTCATGTTTAGTTCTTGTTACCATTTATTTCTTAGTCTTGTCATGTCATGTTATATAGTTTATTGTCATAATTTTGCAAACTTGTTATGTCACGATTTATGTTGTTTCAAGTTATGTTGTTCCATTCATTGTTTAGCATACACTTTTTCATGTCTTTCTGCAAACCTTGCATTCATGCTTTTTCTCTCTCTCCCTTTCTGTCACTCACGCTTCCCTAATTGTTTCAATTTCCCTTGTCTACTTACTAAACGCTAGATCAGGATCGGGTAATACTAACATTCTAACCATGTGTTCATGTTACCTTACGTTTCTTGTGCATGTCATTTACTAATTTACTAACACTAGGGCAGGATAGGTTTATTACTAATGATCACTAATTACCTTGTTGACTGTCAATCCTCCACACCTGATTTCCATTCTCATGCTGCTCTCAAGCTAATTGTCTACACCAGTCTACACCAGCATATAAAGCTCAGTTTCATGTCATGTCTTTGCGAAATTGTTGCCCCCCTGTTTGTCAGTGAACTTTTGAGCGGTTTTTTGTCAAGCCATTGTCTACCCGTTACGATCCAAGCCTGTTTATTGACCAAAGATTATTGACTTCTGTTTTGTTGACCATTGCCTGCCTGTACCACGACTTTGCCTGCTGTCTTTGTGCTTTTGCCCCGTGGAGCAGACTTCGGTCTTGACATCTGCGCCTTCATCGACCCTGAGCCTGCCTACCGTCCGCCTGTACTTCTGCCCCGCTGACAGCTTTCCTGACTACCGGACTTTTTTGCATGGTGTACCGATTACGAGACTAGCGGAATTGTACATGAATGTTTATACATTATCAAACCATAGGATGAATTTATAATTAGTAAACCATTAACAAATACATTAACTGACTTTTTCATTCCAATTTGAATCGGCAATAACTAATGTAGTTGTTAACAAGAATTAAAGATGTAAAATACAATAACAGAGCTGTGCAGATGAACTTCTAAGTATTTAGTTAACTACATTAGTTCATTATTATTATTATTATTATTATTATGCCAATTCATAACTTATTGTAAAGTGTGACCACTGTTTCTCCAGTCATGAGATACACCACAAATTAAAAAATAAATAAAAATACATAAATAAAGGTTAAACATGGTTTTTCTCCCTCCCCCCGTCTCCATGGAAATGTCAGATCCTGTCAGGTCTGTAATGTGATTTATACATGGTGGGAAATCTCTTTAAGTCTGGCAGGCAGGCATGTCAGAAGGCAGCGGGGGTGCGGCCGGAGGTTAAACAGATCGCTGTACATATTCCCACCACACTTCCCTTTAATAACCCTTCACACGGAAAACCAGCGTGGAAATGGAATTTTAATGATAAACCCCCTCATCCCTGTCCGCCTACCCCCGACCCCACCCCCGCCCCCCCTCCTCGACTTCTCTCACAACACGTTCTTTAACCTTCCCGCAAACGCCGGTCTAAAGATCACTCCATTTCTTTCTTTTGGCTGTTATGTTATTATACGCATATGCCATCGTCTTCTTCGCTCTTTCGCTTCCACTTGACACGGCTGGCCCCTCTGAAAGGGCAGCGGAACCGTTTTTAAATGATAAATGTGTCCTCCTCCTCCCCCCCTTCTCCTCCCCCTTGTCCCTTTGCCTGCTCCTCGGACCCTCTGCCATTTGCAAACCAGGGACTGTGATTTTCAATCATTTCAGTTGGAGGGACCACGTAACTCCCATGACTCCACAAGACACTTCCGCAACACAACCCCGGCGTGACGTCTAGGTACCGTTAAACCAATACTGTAAAGCAGGGAGCAATGAACTTTCATACTATAAGAGCGAGGACAATCCATTGCCCAGCCCTTCTTTTGCCCCCTTGCTCAGCTCACTAACCTTCCTGCCAGCTTGGACAGTCATACCACGCAACTTAGCTTACTTTACAGTAACTAAGTCCAGGACACTTTCAACCCGGGGAACTGGCGTACACGCTGCGCTAGATTGCCATCGGGAAAACGTCCAAACAACCGGGAACTTGGTACACACTCCACTTATCACCAACAGCTAAACAAAATTTTGCGGCCTGTGACCAGCGGCCGTTTTTCAGATGACCGGACCACGCATCGCGTTGCCTAGGCTAAAGCCAAGGATACAAACTCGTACGCAGTTCCCCACGGAAATTCCTCATTCAAGGCCCCATCATCACGTCTCTCCAGGACACCCTCGACCGGAGACAGCAACACGTAAACAGACTCAGTAAGACTGACCAAACACCCCAGGCATTAGCCGCTGTTTAGTGTAGTCTTAATTGTGGTTCACCTGTGGCGAATGTGTTTTCTTTTTGAAACTTTAGTTTACGCTATTATGTTAGTATGCTTGTTATCTGTGTAGCTTATTTATGTGAATTGGTTCGCCATTATCACATATGTAACCTGTAGAGTAATCACACACAACGAGCATAAACCTTGCCCGTCGACAAAGTCTACCAGCAAGTAATGTTCAATTATCTTCTTCTGTGTGACTCTGTAAAGCGTCTTTGTGACCGTTAGCTAAATTAGCAGCGCTATTTTACCCAAGCGTCTGTGGTGATTCTGATCAGTAACATACTCCAGCGACACTGATGGACATATATTTAGCACGTCTATACAAAGATTTGTACGTCTAATATAAAATATAATTAAGGCTACATTGTATTTGCCTTCTTATCTATGACCTACCCGGCTGTACAAGAACAATGCTGCTCTTTCATATCAATGTCTTCTGCTTCAATCACTAACATAATTATGATGAGTTATGAGTGACTGACTTCTGAACTGTGATGGGGAGGCTTTATTATTTCTTTACATTTCAATGCCGAGTCAGAATTACATTGTTTGTAGCCTTCAAAAGCATAGTCTACCTCAGACATCTTGGTCTTTTTCTTGTTGAAAGCAAAGATCCATTTTTCCAAAAATGACTAAATATGTTCTGTGTTGCCTGTAGAAATGGTCCCGCATCATGTTAGAACCTTTTAATGACCACCTCGTCATAGATTATTCCTTACATGTTGCCAGCCAATAAATAAACAATTGTCCAATTTCATATTTTCTCAGCTGTTAAGAGTAGTTCATTTTATTGAATAGTTATATGAATAGTAAATAAACAAATATTATTGAATAGTTATATGAATAGTAAATTAACAAATATTATGATTAGATATTTGCTGGAGTACCTTTTTCCATTGCAATATCACATATTTTGAAATGCATGTTTTGATAATAACTATGCTTTCTGTTGGTTGTATAAGTGGGAGAATGACCTGGGTGTTGGTGGCAAAAATTCAACACATACAATTCACACACACACCCAACACACTGACCCTGCATCACGTACACATAGCAGAAATGACTGTCTTGCATGTATTTGTTGTGCTGTCAATATGTTAAAACTGATTTCATGCCAATACTGATTTCTCTCAGCACTGTTACACTGAGTTTTGGCTATTAATCATTTAATCTATTTGCAGCTGTTAAATACAGCACGCTGCTAAATCATGTGAAATTGAATTGAACTGGGAGGGCAAGAGATAGGGGGCTGGGAGAGCAGAAGATAGACGGACAGAGACAGATGGGGAGACTGAACAGGAGAGAAGTCAAGAGGTAAAGACCGACGCATGGCCTTTGCGAACGTTAGCCATGTAGCATGAACACACCAATAAATCACCACTCCATGTGTGGCTTCAGGCACTACGTCAACCACACGGCAAACAGGAGGCCAACTCCCAACGCAGTATCTAAGAGCACAACTAGCTATAGCAACACAAGCAGGGATGATACAGCTACAAACTCGGCAGCATACTAACAGCTAAAATGGCTAAAACAACCGCAGCGTTTCATTCAGAAACAGCATCCGTCTGTGAGGACAAACTCTTAGGAAATACAGAAGTACAGGCAGGTAAAAGAAACCTTGTGAAAGGAGCTTATAAGGGGAAGTATGTGTCACTGACTCTTTCATACCAGCCTGCAGTGACAGCACAAGAAAGCAGAAGAAAGCAGAGCAGCAGGACTGGATTAGCGGCACAACTGCACCGTCTCCGTGTACAAAGTGCTGATTAAAGCTATCCCGACTGCGGTTGGCTGTTACCTTGTTTGACATCATTGCTAAGTGCAGCTCAGCATGCAGTCAGAGATAAGGGGACCCTTCTGCCGGTCTCCCAACACATACACAAACATACACACACACGCAAGAACAAACACACGCACAAACACACACACATAAACACACACACACACACGTGTGCAAAAACACACAAATGCACACACACACAAAGCTACTTACACAAAACACATGTATTTATACATTTACATACGTGTGCACACCTACAGCACAGCCTGTATGCCGACCATACAGCACAACTACAGCACAAAGGCACGGTAAGTTCCAAGCTTGTATGCTTGAAGAACACTGTCTCTACAAAACAGATGTATTAAATCAATCAAATTTATGAAAAGTAAGCCTAACACAACTCTGGGAACAAGAGGGAACGTCCCGCACAGGCACTCAAAGCTCCTAGCAGCAGGTAGAGGTGAGAAACTGCGAGAGGCCCCTCCTCTCTTCTCCTCTTAACGAGCCCCTTCATCAGTGGAGCTCTCCATTCAGATCAGCCCCGTCGCCATGGCTACGCCGGGAGCGCCCTCCCTCAGATGCACTGGGACGTCTTCATCATGACCACTCCGCAGAGACGACGTCTACGACGAACATCTTCATTTCTTCTTCGTGTCAGGAAGGGCGAATGAGCAGCATCTGTTACTCCAGGGCTCTGCCAAAGCTACATTTCTCTCTGGAAGACAGCGCTGGAATATGGGAATGCATTCACTTCGGGACTGCATATAGGTCTTTAGAAATCACTCTTTTCAATCATTTATTTTAGCTGATGCTTTTACCCACAGCGACTTACGGTTCATTAGATTAAGCAGGGAACAATCCCCCCTGGAGCGGGGTTAAAGGCCTTGGTTAAGGGCCTTGCTCAAGGGCCCAACAGCTGTGCGAATCTTATCGTGGCTACACCGGGGCTTGAACTACCAATCGTCTGGGTTCCGGTCATGCACCTTAGCCACTATGCTACAGGCTGCTCTACAGAGAAATGTTTATGCAACCTGTTTATGGCTCTAGATATTCAGAGGCAAACCTGCATCTGCTGAGTGACAAACTGTTAGAATACGCTGACTACACTTCTGATTTATGGAAAAATCTGAATTTCCTTCGCAGAATACAGGCCTGATAAAGTGAGGTGTCTGTAACTGACAGTGGAGAAACTGTGATTAATAGATGGCCACGTTATCTTAAACTGACAAGAGTAACACATTTCTCACATATTGTGTTTTTTATTTATACCAGCAATGGAGAGGCTTTTTCCCCAGAAAGGGGAGACATTTTAAACTACCCTACATAAAATATCAGCAAAATCTCATTAAGGAGGCGTTTAAGACGCAGACCACGAACACATTACAATAACTTTATTTCTGCTCCAATAAAGGGCCGTCATTCTTGTCGCTGTAGTTTCGAACAGGACCGCGAGGAAAAAAGTTGGAATCCAATTTTTATCTAAAATAAATAAATAAAAGCCTGATATTTCATATGCAGGTGACTGTTCATTAATCTTGCTCAAAACTGGATTCAGCAGCCAGACATTCAGCGGTCCAGACAGCAACAGTAGGCTTTCAGGTAAATGTGGGGTTGAGTGACAGAACTTAGAGCAGCGCAGTCAGTCTGACACTCAGAGGACGCATGCCATTAGCCAGAAAGTGCAAACTCCACTACCAGCCTCCTCCACTCCTTTCCCCACTCCCTCCCTCAGCAGTCCTGTTTTCTAAGTATACGAACAAAACGGCTTTGACTCCGCCCTCCTACACTCCCCTGGCGATGCGTACAACAATGTATGTTCCAGTGGAAGTCTTTTCACGTTTCAGGGTGACTTCATGCTCACACCCACATACTATGAAAAACCGACCCACAACATCTGCCATTGAGAGTGGAGATAGCAGGTGACTTGAATTCCCCCCATTATGCAAAATATATAGGCATATTAGTGTGTCATTATTATCACGCATATCATCCTACCCAGAATGCAGAATGTCAGTTTGTTTCACTCTGCACACAGCACTCTATACTCAATACCCTATACCCTACACTCTGCACACAGCACTCTATACTCAATACCCTATACCCTACACTCTGCACACAGCACTCTATACTCAATACCCTATACCCTACACTCTGCACACAGCACTCTATACTCAATACCCTATACCCTACACTCTGCACAGTACTCTATAATCAATACCCTATACCCTACACTCTGCACACAGCACTCTATACTCAATACCCTATACCCTACACTCTGCACACAGCACTCTATACTCAATACCCTATACCCTACACACAGCACTCTATACTCAATACCCTATACCCTACACTCTGCACACAGCACTCTATACTCAATACCCTATACCCTACACTCTGCACACAGCACTCTATACTCAATACCCTATACCCTACACTCTGCACACAGCACTCTATACTCAATACCCTATACCCTACACTCTGCACACAGCACTCTATACTCAATACCCTATACCCTACACTCTGCACACAGCACTCTATACTCAATACCCTATACCCTACACTCTGCACACAGCACTCTATACTCAATACCCTATACCCTACACTCTGCACACAGCACTCTATACCCTACACTCTGCACACAGCACTCTATAATCAATACCCTATACCCTACACTCTCTCCCTCCTTCCTCTCCCACCCCTCTCTCCCTCTCTCTCCCTCCCTCTCCCTCCCTCCTCTCCTCCCCCTCTCTCTCCCTCTCCCTCCCTCCTCTCCTCCCCCTCTCTCTCCCTCTCTCTCTCAGCAGTGTAGAGAGGTGTTCTCATTAACCTTGAGGACCCGCTTTCCACGGCGTTTAAAGGCTGAAAAACTTGACTCCTGCCAGATCCATTCTCTCATGTGCGCTGCGCTGCTCGCTGATTTTATAACCTCTCACCCTCTCCTCCCAAAGCGGGGGAAATTCCTCACAAATTTCAGACTTTGCTTTTAACGCCGCCCTCCCAAATCAGGTCCACCCCGGTACTTCATATCTATTAAAAAAACATGTCCCATTCCCAGCACAGCCTACCATTTTGGGTTAGAAAACAGCCGTGGGGTAGGTTGTTTATTTACTTTCTCCATTTATAATACATTATTCATTTGTTTCACCGCTTTAACCACTATGGCTTATGTTGATACACAACGCAGGCAAATCAGACTCTCTTTCAGCAGATAAAGGTTACTTGGCATTGTGTGAACACAGGCGTGTGTGTGTCTGTGAGTGTGTGAGCAAGTATGTGTGTCTGCGAGATTGTGTATGTGTGGGTTTGTGGGAGTGTGTGCTTGTGTGTGTTTCTGTATGTAATGTAAATGTGTGTGTATTCTTGTCCGTGTGTGTGTGTCTGTGTCTTGTTGTTTTTTACGGCGATCCTGGGAGGAGACTTGATCTCTGTTGGGGGTTGGTACACGCCGCTACAAACCCGGTAAGCTTTCAAAAATTAGCTGGGGTTAATTTAGGTTTGTTTAGGCAGACAGGACCGGAGTTATCCATCGGTCGGCAGCGTTCATTTCATTCCCATTCTACATCTCCCTATCCTTTACCCTATGACGGCGTGTCTATGTTTGTGTGCATGTGTGATGTTTGTCCATTTGTGGATGTGTGTGCTAATGACAAAAATGAGAAAGAGAAACTGGGACAAACAGAATAAAACCACAAGCCGATTAATTTCCTTTCCTGGCCAAGTTAAAAGCTCTGCCGGCCAATCAGGAAGGAAGGAATAATTTCTCCCCCTCCCTTAGCCCCGGGTAGAGTCCTTTCCACAGGTCCAGTTGGGTGTGCTGGTGGAAACATGACTTTATGAGCTGATAAAGCTTTACTGCAGTGCACACAATCAGAACAACACTCCTGGCACTGTGCCTCCAAACAGACAAGCATTTTGTTTCCCTTCTTTTTCTTTATATGAGCAAATCCACTACGTATACACCTATACTCCACCCCCAGCTGTTGCAGCACAGTGCTGCAGTTACAGAAATGTGTTTGACACAAGACTGCGAGTTTGAAAGCCTTCTTGAGCCTCCATGAGAAGCTATAATATATTCAAGGAGGAAGGGCGCTATGTAGGTCACCTTGGCAGAGGACGTGCATGGCGGTACACACGGTACAGAACGATGTGGGCCTGCGGACGAACACCCAAATGCAGGGCAGCTCGGAGAGCCACACAAGTACTGCACCGTCGTTTCCAGAATGCGTCCGATTTATTCCAGAGCACTACACAAGAAAAGGGAATACAGAAAACAGCCCTGAACAAAAGCCATCCTACAACAGAAGCTCACTTTGTGGACGCAGTGTGTGGAAGTCTATTGGTTTCGAGAGCGCTTGTACAAAACCTGCATGAGGAAACGCACTTGTAAAATGAGGTCCGGCACAGGGCTTATACGGTATGTACACAGCACAGCTGAAATGTACAGGGCAGTACGGCAGGAACTGACAACAGGTGTGTGCGAGTGAGAGAGTGAGAGGGACAGTGTATGAGAGAGCATCCACTCTATCCATTTCGGGGTGCAAAGTGAGGAAACCTGACCCATCAAGAAACGACACGAGGAAACGCAAAAACTAAATTGGAAACATTTTCCGCTCACAAAGTCTTTATTGCCCTGGAGTGCATTTCATGTGCATCATTAAAAATACGACGGAGCGGGCACACAAAGCAAGCGATACGGAGAGAAAACTGCACCAATTACACAGCCGACTGAAGTATATGTATTTTCTATATGATTATTATCATCGCCTATTGTTATTGTTTGTTAAACAATACACCGCGGTTTGAGATATTTAAATATTGGATACTGCATGTGTTCTGGCAATGGTGCCACATTTGATCTGTTATTGAACTGAAATTGCATTTTCTGTCTGACGCACAAGAAGAGAAACACATGCCATAGCCTGTTACTGGAGGAAAATTCAGCAAGTAATCATTTGGCAGTTTGTTGGCTTTTATTAACATAATATACTGTAACATAACATAATGGCGAGGACAGGCCATTCAGCCCAGCAATGCTCGCCTTTTCCTATCACTAAAGTGTACCTACTGCCTAGTTTGCCTAAAAGATAAATAGTATCTGTATAAATATGTCCTAGCAAGCCATTCCACACAGTGACCACTCTCTGTGTGAAAAAATACTTCCTAATATCTGAGTGGAATTTATCCTTTGCCAATGACCATTTATGACCTCTTGTTCTGCTAACTGAACTCACCTTGAAGAATTGCCTGTAGTTCACTTTCTTAATCCCTTTAATGAATTTAAAAGCCTCAATCAATCTCCTTTTACTAAGCTTAAAGAGCATTAAGCATCTTAAGTCTATCCTCATAACCTTTATCTTTAAACCATGGAATCAATCTGGTTGCCCTTCTCTGAACCTTTTCCAGCACCTCTATATCTTTCTTATAGTGCAGTTATTTTCCAATAAATAATTCCAGTTTGTCTCTAATGATAGATTCCATTAGTTTACATGTGATGCAAGTTGGACTGACAGGCCTGTATTCTCTAGGATCACTACAGTACCATTTCTTATATATTGGTGTTATTTTACCTTGTTTCCAGTCAAGACATTCTGAGTATTGAATATGCCTTCTGGTCTATTAGTAACCTCCTAATTGGTAAAACTTTCGACAAAGTAGCCATTTAAGCCATCAGTAATATCTCTATTATTATAGAGTCATTCTCCTTTGTTATTCTTAATGCACATAACCTCCTCTTTAACTTTCCCTTTCCTACTACAGTATTGAAAGAAATGCATAGGATTATATTTGGCAACTTGTGCAATTTGCCTTTCAAATAGCTTTTTGGCTAACCGTAGTTATTTTTTAACCTTAGCATGCATATCACAATATGAAGCCTTAGTACCCTCAGTACTGTCCTTTTTATACACTCAGTGAGCACTTTATTAGGTATTTATTTCACCTATTTTTTAGACTTAATAAGTCCAGTCTAAAAAAATAAGTCTAACAGATACCTAATAAAGTGCTTGGTGAGTGTATATTCCCTCCAAGAATTTGCGATCTTGGGATCGCAATAATTAATGGAAATTCAATTTAATTAAGTTGCCAGACCTGTTCTTGCTGCCCTCCCCGTCAGTGGGTCTTTGCCTCTACTAAATGCCTAGCTTTCAGTTGTCGGCCAACTGTGTACATCTAGTTGAGAAACCCAGCATAAACACCAAAGAACACCAAAACATAGATGCCCATAATCATGTTGTTTGCGGTCATGTCCAGGATATCAAATAGGCAATTTAGAGACCATTTAGTGTGCACAGGATGCGGTGCTTCATATTCAGTGACAAGAACATAAGACCAGGTTGTACAAGACTTGGACTTATCTACAAGCAGTTTTAATATTTTAATGCTTGTACAGTAAAACTGAGAAGTATTAGCTAGCTAGTTAGCAATCATCTCTGTCATAGCTTAAATCCATTCACCCTTAACTGCTGTAAATGGCATTTCCTATCATGCACTCAGAACGGGGATCCAATAGCGAGACCACAACGAAAGTTCTTTAGTAAATAATTATAATAATTTTCTCAGGGTGGGTTGGTACAGCGAGGGTCAATAGCCAGCAAACAGTTATAGCAGGGATAAGGCAGGAAACCTAACAATTTCCCATAATAAATGAGCTCGGTATACTGCATTGTGACAGCGTTTGAAGCTCTGACTTAACCTTTGTGCTAACTGTATTATGTATTAGTTTCATGTCTACGTATATCTACAAGTGCAAGAGTGGAAAAAACACTTTGCAACATCATGTTGAGACTGCCTTGTAAACACAAACAAGACTGTTGGCAAAAGGGCAAAAGCAATCGACTTATATCCATCAACCAATCAAAATGTTCCCACTTGGTTTGATGGGTGATGTTGACAGATTTTATTATTTCACAGTGCAAACAAGATCAAGACAATTAATTGAATAGTGCAATAACATTAATTAATGTTGTCTTTAATAAATTATTTGAGGTATTAAATTCATTAATTGTGGTATAAAATAATTGTCATTTTAATTATTTATAGGACTAATATTTAAATGAATTAAATTACAGTTATTTTATTTGTTGGAATTATTTTCAGACACAAAGTAAGCCTCACCGAACTGTCATTCACTACATAAACAAACAAAAACATTGCGAACAGGCAGGATGAACATTAGGACTGAAATGTTGTGACTTGGCAGTTGGTCGGAGCCTGAGTTTGAGGCAGTCACAGCTGAGAGTGTCGATCACACTCACGAGAACAGAACAGCGCGTTTAACTCTGTTAGCACCGTGCTGTCACCGCTACACCAACCGCACTGCCACCACGGCAGATCTCAGCAAAACCTGCCAGCCAGGAGAGCTTGGCTCAAACAGAAGCCATGAATCCATCACAAATTACCTCCATCGATTCGGAAGACTTTGAAACGAGAGGACTGGAACTTTGGGAAATATATTATCTGTTTCGACAGCCGGAACAGTGTGGTGTGAGAGACGGCGGGACAGATAGGGTGAGAGAGAGAGAGAGAGGGGAAGAGGGACAGAGAGATAGGGTGAGAGGGAGAGAGAGATAGCGTGAGAGGGTGAGAGGGGAAGAGGGAGGGAGAGATAGGGTGAGAGGGAGAGAGAGATAGCGTGAGCGGGTGAGAGGGGAAGAGGGAGGGAGAGATAGGGTGAGAGGGAGAGAGAGATAGCGTGAGAGGGTGAGAGGGGAAGAGGGAGGGAGAGATAGGGTGAGAGGGAGAGAGAGGGGAAGAGGGAGGGAGCGATAGGGTGAGAGGGAGAGAGGGGAAGAGGGAGAGAGAGATAGGGTGAGAGGGAGAGAGAGGGGAAGAGGGAGAGAGAGATAGGGTGAGAGGGTGAGAGGGAGAAAGAGGGGAAGAGGGACAGAGAGATAGGGTGAGAGGGAGAGAGGGGAAGAGGGAGAGAGATAGGGTGAGAGGGAGAGAGAGGGGAAGAGGGAGAGAGATAGGGTAAGAGAGAGAGGGGAAGAGGGAGAGAGAGATAGGGTGAGAGGGAGAGGGGAGAGGGAGAGAGATAGGGTGAGAGGGTGAGAGGGGAAGAGGGAGGGAGAGATAGGGTGAGAGGGAGAGAGGGGAAGATAGATAGAAAGCGAGACAGACAATGTGTGTGTGTGTGTAGGTGTCTCTCTCCTCTCTCTCTACTTCTACTGTGTTCCTAATTTCAGCTCTATCTCTCATTACATTACATTATAGCCATTTAGCAGACACTCTTATCCAGAGCGAAGTACAATAAAGTGTAAATCAGACTGCCTCTCTCTTTCTCACTCCCCTTCTCTCAGCAGGTGCCAAATTCAATCAGGCATTATGAGTATGACTGCTGCAGGACGGGCACAGTGTGTTTCATAGTCTATAGAGAACTATTACAGATCTACTACACTTCTATCACACATCTACCACACATCTATAACATGTCTACTACACACCTATTACATGTTAACTACACATCTACTACAGGTATGTATGGCTTAGATATTTCCCCACTTTCTTTTCTGTGCAATTCACACTCCCCCATTTCTCTGTTCTTTCTCTCTCTCTCTGTCTCCATCTCAAGCTGTCGCGCTGGTGTCGGGGTACAGGATCCCTAACGAGGCTGGGGAGAGACGCGATGACCCCGTTAGTCGCTCTGGCGCTGTTACCCAGGACACGGTAGGAACCTGTCAGAAACCCGTCAGTCAGAATCCGGTCAGAACCCTGTCAGTCAGACCCCTGTCAGTCAGAACCCCGAACACAAGGCAGAGTGTATGGGAGCGGGCAGCGGGGGCGTGGGGGGGTCGGGGTTGATGTAAAATTCATGTGGCAATAACAGCCCTGCGGAACCACTTCCTCTGGAGGCAGAGTGCATGGAGCAATGCGCCAGGGGGTGGGGTGGGGGGGTGGTTCACATCGTGAGCACGCAGAAGCAGCTGGTTATTATCACGGTTTCATTATTTATCAAAAGGCATTCACACATCAAGTGGCCAATCTTTCCCCCTACAGCTGCTCTCCTAAGCCCCAGCAACACAACCCCTCCCACCCACTCCAATCGGCTGAGATTCCACGCCAGCAGCCAATCAGCCAGGGCCGTGGCACACACCGGCTGGCCAATAACCATAGGTTACTGGGAGGGAGGGAGGGTTTAGGTCCAATGCTATGCACTTCTGGGTGACTGTCATCAGAGCTGCTCCCTCCCTCCCAGTACAGTCACAATTACAATTACCTTTTTACAGCGTGAGCTCACACACGTGTGATTAAATGGTAATCGAATGGACTTCATTATCCAAAGCACTATATACTAAACACTCATTCACCAATTTGTACACACACATCAATGGCAATAGGCAGAGACATTCCAAAAAACCTGTTCTTCAAATGGGTAAATGACTCCTCCTGCCATCTAAGCCATGCATGTACAATGGGCCTACGTGGCCTGGGAATGCTGGGTTAAAAAAGGCTGGTCACATTTCCTGAAGAGGCTCTTCCCGCAGTGATCAGAGGACCGGCAGCAGTGCTTATTTCCTTTTAAATCAGTCCATCTTTCCCTTTGACAGAAGGCCGGACAAGAGAGGGAGCCCAATGAAAACATCAAAAAGTGTCAAATGAGACCAGACAGCAAAGGACAATAGGAAGGCAGTAGGGCATCATGGGAACACTGTTTCAGTGCTGGTGAGTTTCTGCTGGACGTGACGGCCAGTTCAGCATGAGACTATAGGGACTTCAAAGCAAAATCACACACACACACACACACACACACACACACACACACACACACACACACACACACACACACACACACACACACACACACACACACACACACACACACACACACACACACACACACACACACACACACACACGGCTCAGGCAGTAAGAGCAGTCGTCTGGCAGTCGGAGGGTTGCCGGTTCGATCCCCCCCCCGGGCTCTGTCGAAGTGTCCCTGAGCAAGACACCTTACCCCCAAATGCTCCTGACGAGCTGGTCGGTGCCTTGCATGGCAGCCAATTGCCATTGGTGTGTGAGTGTGTATCAATGGGTGAATGAGAAGCATCAATTGCACAGCGCTTTGGATAAAGGCGCTATATAAATGCCAACCATTTACCATTTACACACACACACACACACAGACACAAGCACACACACTCCCAGACACAAGCACACAGACACACACACTCTCACATGCACACACACCCACACACAAACACAGACACACTACCAGACACATTCCCACACTTATGTACACATACTCACACACCAACACACACATGCGCAAACACATGCACATACACACAAACAAACACATAGAGACACACACACATTCACTCGCACACATACACACACATTCTAACAAACATACGCATGCACTCATACAGTGGTGTGAAAAAGTGTTTGCCCGCTTCCTGATTTCTTATTTTTTTGCATGTTTGTCACACTTAAATGTTTCAGATCATCAAACAAATTTAAATATTAGTCAAAGACAACACAAGTAAACACAAAATGCAGTTTTTAAATGAAGATTTTTATAATTAAGGGAGAAAAAAAATCCAAACCTACATGGCCCTGTGTGAAAAAGTGATTGCCCCCTAAACCTAATAACTGGTTGGGCCACCCTTAGCAGCAACAACTGCAATCAAGCGTTTGCGATAACTTTCAATGAGTCTCTTACAGTACTGTGGAGGAATTTTGGCCGACTCATCTTTGCAGAATTGATGTAATTCAGCCACATTGGAGGGTTTTCGAGCATGAACCGCCTTTTTAAGGTCATGCCACAGCATCTCAATAGGATTCAGGTCAGGACTTTGACTAGGACACTCCAAAGTCTTCATTTTGTTTTTCTTCAGCCATTCAGAGGTGGACTTGCTGGTGTGTTTTGGATCATTGTCCTGCTGCAGAACCCAAGTTCGTTTCAGCTTGAGGTCACGAACAGATGGCCGGACATTCTCCTTCAGGATTTTTTGGTAGACAGCAGAATTCAGGGTTCCATTTATCACAGCAAGTCTTCCAGGTCAGAAAGCAGCAAAACAGCCCCAGACCATCACACTACCACCACCATATTTTTGGTATGATGTTCTTTTTCTGAAATGCGGTGTTACTTTTACGCCAGATGTAATGGGACACACACCTTCCAAAAAGTTCAACTTTTGTCTCGTCAGACCACAGAGTATTTTCACAAAAGTCCTGGGGATCATCAAGCTGTTTTCTGGCAAAATTGAGACGAGCCTTAATGTTCTTTTTGCTCAGCAGTGGTTTTCGTCTTGGAACTCTGCCATGCAGGCCATTTTTGCCCAGTCTCTTTCTTATGGTGGAGTCATGAACACTGACCTTAACTGAGGCAAGTGAGGCCTGCAGTTCTTTGGATGTTGTTGTGGGGTCTTTTGTGACCTCTTGGATGAGTCGTCGTTGCGCTCTTGGGGTAATTTTGGTCGGCCGGCCACTCCTGGGAAGGTTCACCACTGTTCCATGTTTTCGCCATTTGTGGATAATGGCTCTCACTGTGGTTCGCTGGAGTCCCAAAGCTTTAGAAATGGCTTCATAACCTTTTCCAGACTGATAGATCTCAATTACTTTCTTTCTCATTTGTTCCTGAATTTCTTTAGATCTCGGCATGATGTCTAGCTTTTGAGGATCATTTGGTCTACTTCACTTTGTCAAGCAGGTCCTATTTAAGTGATTTCTTGATTGAGAACAGGTATGGCAGTAATCAGGCCTGGGTGTGGCTAGAGAAATTGAACTCAGGTTTGATAAACCGCAGTTATGTTTTAACAGGGGGGGCAATCACTTTTTCACACAGGGCCATGTAGGTTTGGATTTTTTTCTCCCATAATAATAAAAACCTTCATTTAAAAACTGCATTTTGTGTTTACTTGTGTTGTCTTTGACAAATATTTAAATTTGTTTGATGATCTGAAACATTGAAGTGTGACAAACATGCAAAAAAAATAAGAAATCAGGAAGGGGGCAAACACTTTTTCACACCACCGTATGTGCGCACACCCTCCGTTGTGCACTCACTCCTAAAACACTAACTCAACCACACACTCTTGAACACTCCTCGCTAACACCTGTGCACGAGCGGCCATTTTGTCAGGTTTGGAGGGCACAGCCGTAACGCTGGCACAGAAGAGAGGGGCCTGGTCACAGAGTAGACCACAGACCACAGACCACAGCCTGATCACAGCGTATGAGCAACAGACCACAGCCTGATCACAGCGTATGAGCAACAGACCACAGCCTGACCTTATGGGTAAAAAGCCCTCCCCTTGCTGAGCTCCAGTGCCGTGATTACGAGCGACTGAACGTGTTTTTATTCCCGTCTCTCTGATTAGTCCGGAGGGAGGGGGGGGGAGACTCCAATTAGGGAGTGGGGTATATGATTAGACATGATATTTAAATGACATTCCACCGCTAAATGCTAATAAATATCAGGAACCTTTATATTTTTTATATTAAAAGATGTACAAAAAAGAGGATATTAAAAGCTAATGTAGACAATAGCGGAGCCCTTTTAAATGATGTGGAGAAAGGTTAAGGTGTATCTAATTACATTTGTTCAGGAGGATCTTATCAGCCGAGAGTACTGTCTGTTTTTTCACAGAGGAAATTATGACTGCTTTTTACCTGGCACTCGACAGACATACTGTACAGAGATGAATGCTCTAATGCTGGCTACACAGGGCACACGCAGGAACATAGATATACAATTGTTACTGTTGTAATAATTCAGTATTTAACATCATTACACATTATTAAACATTGGTTGTATAACATCGCGTGACATCGACTACTACTGATACTACATGTCTTATTTTCAATAACAGTTTCTTTTCCTGAAAAAATCCCTACAGAGAGCAGCCAAGTACAGCTGTAGCAGGGATTTGTAGAAAGGATCCACCAGGCACAATCTCTAATTTGCCCACATTTTGGTCAGAGGCCACCTTTAGGAATCACTAACACCTTCAGACTGGACAGAAAGTAAATTGATTGTGAGAATAAATCACATCTTCAGTTTCTTTGTTAGTTTTGTTTTTTTAGGGGGGGTGGGGGGGGGGTGACAAGTTGGACCCTGGAGATTTCACCCCAGGGTTGACATCTTTGGATTACTTGTAGCGCGGATTTTGAAGAAGTTTGCAGAGGTTCTAACATCTATTGCAGAAGTAGCCGACATGGTGCCTGCGGGGTGGTGCTTCCCACAATAACACTTGCATGAATGTAGAAAATAATTGGTTTAACATTGCACACAATGTTTATGTTTTAAAAACGTTTGTGTATGTATAATTTATAACTATTTTGAACCGTCTGGGGTCAAAGTTCAGATTGACGTCACATCGCTACGTCCGTGTCATTCACTCTGCGACAGGGTGACTGCCGGCTGCCCGTGATGATATCAGCCGGCTACGCTAACTACGGTGCAAAGCAAGAACAATGGCAGAAAAGTCTCATTTGTGTGGCATCTGTGGCACCAGCAAAGTGGCACAACACAGAGAGGCACTTCAGTACGACCCACGAAAACCTCAGTACTAACTACCCGCCAGTGAAAAAGTCAGAGGCAGCAACTGAAGCCTTGTTTAAAGCTGCACATTTTTTGACGAAGCACAAGAAACCTATTTCGGGTGGCGATGTACTGAAGGGAGCAACGACACTGACTGTTTAAAGACGAGAAGCGTGGGCCAGAAGTCATCTCCGCTTCCTCTGACGTCCAACTGGGGGCGAGTACGATCTCCAGAAGAGTGTCAGACGTCCAACTGGGGGCAAGTACGATCGCCAGAAGAGTGTCAGACGTCCAACTGGGGGCGAGTACGAGTACGCCAGAAGAGCGTCGGCTATGTCCGACAACCTGACAGAGCAGCTGGACCGAGACCTGAGTACTTGTCGGATGGATGTACAGATTAACAGAAATAAAATTGCATATAATATAATATATAATACATATAATATATATCTGTGTTTTCCTATGATCACTTGGTAAAACATTATTAATAATGTTTGTCAGGAATCATTAACAGTAATTAGTGAACATAGCTGCGTCTCCTGTAGGCGATTAAATGCATAATACTCATTATTTAAAGGTAAACCAAGCATATTTCAACAGGTAGCCCCCCACATGACTCTCTACCCTTCAGGAAGCCCTCGGCCTCAAAAAGGTTGGTGACCCCTGATCTACTGAAATCGCTGACTGGATAAAAACAGAACTGTGTTTCATTCCAGACAATTCAGCCCGTCATTGAGACTAAAACTCCCCGGGGGAGACGGCGCAAGAAGGTGGGTAGAAACTATCCTACCTTTGAAATGTACTCTTGCTTGTGTCCTTCCATGGTTGATAGACGCAAACATTTTATCCCCTAATCAGAAGGCCTATATTAACAGGCACGGCATGAATGAGCATGTGTTCTGTCTTAAAATAGGGATTGATGAATCCTGTAGGCTGTACCTGGTCTTTTTGGATTTCCAAGATGCTTTCGGCACACTGCTTCACAACGTTATGCTCAGCTCACTAGGGGAAATTCATCTACCTCAGGTGTATATTGACATTGTTAAGGATGTGTAGAGTGGCTCTTTCATTCAAATAATCTGTGGAAAACAGCTCACAGACCCTATAGCTCTCCATGTTGGCATTAAAACAGGCTCTCCATGGAGTGCAGCCAACTTTGCGACTGCCATAAATCAGTGGGCAAAGTGGCTGTACAGGGGTATGCAGATGACATCCAGTTAGCCCCCCATGAAGAGAGCGTGATAAAGAGCATGCTCTCTCAAACTGAACTCCTTCTGGTCAGGTTTGGAGGTGAAGGGCTGTAAGTGTGCTGCACTGTATGAGAGGAGGAGAGGAGGCAACCGCTGGTATCATTCAAAATCTGATAAAAAGCCCTAGGTTCACTGTGGCATCAAATCAGATTCTTGTATATTCTCTTCATGAGACGTATAAGTTTAACATAGCTGGCAAATGGAAGGAGCAGGTTAATGACATAATTTCTAAGTTTATTGCTAGACTAGCTTTGATTGACATTTCCCCATTACCACTGATTATGAAGTTTGTGTCACATTGTGTTTTTCCCACATTAATGTTTCAGATCACTTATTTTCACGTCATTGTCTGTTCCGTGTTTCTCACCGCATCCATTTGTCCATCCATATATATATATATATACACGTGTAGTTCTCCACAGTCACGTTGCTAGATTGTTATGTGTCAATTACATTCTCTCAAGCGTTTTCATGATTGTCTACTTTGTGGTCCACTTCTGGTTAAGTAGACTTCTGATTATTTGAATGCAGCTTCTGTACTCTGAACTTCTTGGCTTGCTAGTCTGTTAACAAACCTCTTGCCTGTGACAACGACAAAGCCTCTGCCTACCTCTCTGTGATTGTTTGCCGACGATTGAACTCTGTTTGTGGACTTACGAAAACAAAACCTAATCTCTACGTACTTCCTGGCTTCTCCGTGACAGTTGGAGGCAATTGGTCAGGTGGCTCTGTCAAAAATTCAACATCTATTCTCTAATGTTCATATTCTGTGTAACATATTAAGAGAGTTGACCAATAAGACAATATGTTTAGTCAAGAAATGGCTTGGTATAAACATTCATACCACCAGAGACCTTATTTTCCACACTAAAAGGGAGGGAGGGTTGGGAGTGCCAAATGTGGGATGGATTTACATTGCTTTAAGGCTCTCCCGTTTCCCCCCAAATTTCACTCAAATGTGAAATTTATGTCAGAGCATGTACATACAGTGTACACAAAAGATACATAAAAATATAGGCCTTCCAGAATGGGCTTTCAGAGCAGATTCTCCACCAGCTGACCACCTGCAAGCTGCCAAACTCCCTCGACGGCCATCCGAGTGGACACTCAGCTGAGGGAACGGCGAGCTGCCAGACGGGCCCGCGAACCCGACCATCTCCAGCCTCCTTCAGTCCCTCGTGCCGGGCGTCCTGAACCGGAGCCTGAGCCCATGCAGGGTGGGACAAACCCGTCTCTCACTACGTGTAATTTCATGTCCCATGAAATTATGTCCCATGAAATTACTATCATCGAAACTACCAAACCAATAATTACATTTACGAATATTAATGGTCAAATATATTAACATAGCCTGAAGGTTGTAAGTTCTTCGAAAGACTGACGTTAACGTGACACCAAAACCGGGTTTAATAAAATGTATTCATTAAACAGACAAACACAGAACATAAAAGTTGGGCTAACAGGGATTATGTGCTGCTCAATATAGAGAAGCTAGCCAGAAGACCAATACGTTTTTTTTTAAGTCAAATACCTAATAAAGTGCTCATTGGGAAAATAGGTTACTTTTTCCTGAAATATGTAGGCTATTTAATTAGCATGCTATGCACAAGGACACCTACGCCATACCTATAGCATATATAATAAATAAGCACTGTGTCAAGCACACATTTGCTAGAAGTCATTTTTGTTACGGAGTTACATCTTTTTGTAATATCATCACTAGCTAGCCTCCTAGCTGCTAGGAACCGTTTCTCCATTGAAATGCATGACTTCCGGTCGTTTGGTCGCTTCGCAGTGGAGAAAAATCCTTGTTTACGGCTATAAATGACTTCCGGTCTGCCGTTTTAGTTTTTTGGAGACTGACGGCTGGAGACAGGACAGGATAGGAACCAGGAACACAGGAGCAGGTCAGCAGGCAGGTAACAGGAACAGGAGCGGGCAGACCTTTTTCCATAACTCTGAAGGCTCTATTAGGTGCCTCTTAGCAAACTGTAACCATCCTGTTTTTGTGGCTCACCAGAGATTTGCAGCTTGCAGTCTAGGCTCTGTAATTCTGTATGTGAAGTAGTCTGTGGACAGTCATCACTAACCCATCCACACCAGCCTCCTGGAGCATGTTTCTGATCTGCTGGACAGGTGTTTAGGGATTTTTCTTCACTATGGTGAGAATTCTTCAGTCATCCAGTTTAGAGTATGTCTCTGGTCCTCATGTTGACAACAGACCCCAAAGGTAATCATAAGACTAAATGCTGAAGGCTACATTCACTAAGGAAGCAATTGAACACACCTGACTAATCAGGAACACCCCTTGTCCCAAACATTATTATGTGCTATGCATAAAAAGTTCTGTAATTTCTACATGGTGAAACCAAAATGCATAAAAAATACCCTTTAATAAATCTGCACATTAACCACATGTAAATAGTTTTGTTACAAATCTAAAATTGTGGAGCACAGAGTCAAAAAAATGCCTGTGTCCTCAGTGCTAATTAGGTTGACACTTCTTATGTAAATAAAGTCAATAAAGCTAACAAGCTTGTCTACGACCTGGACTTAGACAAAAAGACAAAACACTGTTTTCCTGTCTAATTATCTCTCTACTCACTGGGAATGCTTGTGTGTGTGTGTGTGTGTGTGTGTGTGTGTGTGCCAGGTGTGAGCATGTTTGTGCGAACATGTCTGCAAGCACATCGACATGTATATTCGATTCTTCAGGGTGAGTTTGGTCAGCAGAACAAGAGGGAAATGGAGATTGGCAAAGGATAAGTTCCGTACAGATATTAAGATCTATTGTACAGAGTGGTCAACCCTGCCCCCAGAGCGCCCCAGAGCCCAATGATCAGCTCTCTGTGCTAACACTTAACAACGTCATCCCATAATTAAGCAAAAACATCCGGCATGTCTCGAGGGAAATTGTATTACAAACAGCTTGGAAAAATACTACTTTGACTTTAGAATATGCATACTTCAACCTATTTTTTATTTTTTTACTTGAATCAGTATGGAACGCAAATAGGAAAGTTCCAAAACACAAAAACTATGCGTGTGGGAATTTAATAACAACGACACTGATGACTGAAAAGCACCACAGAAGAAGAAGATGAAGACAATTACGAGAGGGATGAAGAGGAGGAATTAGTGGAAGCAGATGGAAAGACCTCATTACTGAGAGGATGGGGGACCTCCGTAATGAGCCGGTGGCTTTTTGTCTTTGGCCCAATCTGTGCCTACTCTCGGGGCGGTTCACCCCTACCTCTGCAGAGGGGGGCCCATTCAGAGCCCTATCCCACCCCCGTGAGCTGTCCTTTTAATTGATCTTCACAATTTCCACTGTTTACATAGAAAGGATGCCCGCCGCTCGATTCACTGGAGGACTGCACAATTACGGGCAGATGCCCCATCCTGACCCCCATTAAACTGCGCGGGAGATGGATGGAAAACAGGAATTACAATTCTTGGGTAAAAAATAAGAAAATAAATATATAAATACATAATGAATGGTAATCTGGCGACATGGCCATCTGGGGGAAAAACAAGCACAAAAAAGTCCACAGAAGACGACTATCCCTGCATCTCGTGGAGTCTCTGCCATTAAAACCATGACTGTCCCCGTGTCTCATTGAGTCTCACCCAGCATCTGCCCGACACATTCACGCTTCCCTCGTGCAGCCAGTATCGCTGGTAATCGCAAACAGGTGTTAGTGATCTATATAAACCGGGTCTTTTCTAAGCCCGGTGCTTCTGTGTTACATTTCACGTCCTGGCATTCACAAAAGGATTCTGGGACATTCCCTAGTTAGGGCTGATTTTGGGGAACCCATTTAGGGCTTTCTAGTTTAGGGTTCTAGTTTAGCCAGCGAGGCTAACACTTCGTCAGTTTGATATCTCACTCAGAAATCTCTCACCTGGGTTATCAGCTCCTTTAGTGTTAGCAGAGCTGTCGGCTTGTGAATGGAGTTTGTATCACTGCTTAGTTATGCAATATGCAAGGTATACGGTGGTTGAAAGACGCGGACGTTTCAAAGTAAAACAAATCCCGGTCCTTCCTGTAGCTAGGTAACCGAGTTTATGTAGTGCCGTTCTTTGCCACGTTTGGGTGGTTACTAGCCTGGAGACTCATCGTCTGACATTTGGGCCGTTTGGTCTCATTATCTGAGATGTGTCATTCGCCTCGCTGATGAGCCGTTTCCCTTCAGGGTTAGCTGGAGGCGCATTTACTTCCGTTTTCACGTCTCATCCTTTCATTTCGTCATTTACCCACAGAAAGTACAAGTCTGTGGGAGAACTGTGTTACTTTATTCAATTAGATACGCAGACCACCCTTTAATTTGGGCTAGAGTTTTCGCCCTGGGCTGGGGTGATTTCTCCTGACTGTCGCTGCGCTTAATACTGCTGCTCTATGATTGGCTGCTCAGTCATGATTAGTAGAGTGGGTTAACTGCTTCCTCGCCGGTAGAAGTACGGGAGGCTGGGTGGCTTTATGCAATTACTTTAGTTTCTCTGTTGGTTACAAAGCTATGGTTGCGTTATCCAGAGACTGCACTCTTGAAACCATTATGAACAGCACAGTGGGTAGGGCGATGATGCCACAAATTAACACTGTGCTGTAGATAGAGCTATAAGGCAGTCTGAACACCATACTGTTCCCTGTGCGATGTTTAGGACTGTGTGTGCCTCTGAACATGCTACTATACACAATGCTGGGCGGCCACTCTGTACACAGAGCTGATCTGTTCACTATGTGTAGGGCTACATGTCAGTTAGAACATCCTACTCACTCAGTGCTGTGTGTAGGATTGTACGCCACACAGCGTTGCACTGTCTGTAGTGCTGTATGGCATACTGTCTGCGATGCAGGACCACCTGTAGCTTGGGACATGGATAGGGGGTTGTACCTATTCCCTTCTCGCCTCATTTTGGTATCTCTCTCACTGCTAGTAGGGCTAGAGGTGGAGTTTGCTGGGAGTCCACTTTCGTCATGACCTGCCATGTCACCAAGTTAGGTAGATGTCAGCCGGAGGTCTGGTTTCCGGTCCAGGACGGGCTGCCCTTGAATAGGCAGTCGCGTTATCTACCTGTTTTTACTCGCCTCAGATGCGCGCTCCTGGGATTACCAGAGGAGCGTGAGGCGGGGGGTTATTCGGTTGATCTTGGTCGTGTGTCGGAAGTCCCCTGCATTATTTCTGCATTATTTCTGCCCACCCGCCCACTCAACCCCTAAGAATATGTGCAACCTTTGTTGGGCCCCTGTCAAACTTTGGCGAAGGCCCTGGTTAGCATTAAGGAGAGGGAGGAACTACCCAGGGGATAAAATAAGGTTGGAGTGGTCTCTTTTACAGAATGCTATGTTGCATTTTTTTTTAAACAAACAAATAAACAAACAAACAACAAAGCAAAAGTGACCAAACTTAACTATCCAAATACTGCTTACCTAGCCAACTAAAAATACCGAAACACAAAGTAAATCACAAAGACAACAATTAAGGTTCACAGGGAGGTAGGGAGGGATGGGGAGAGGTGCTGCTTGAAGAGGTGCGTCTTCAGTTGCGCTTGAAGGTGGGGAGAGATTGTACAGTTCTGACCTCAACGGGGAGTTCGTTCCACCACCGTGGAAGATAAATGAGAAGTCTCTCACAATGAGAAAAGTCTCATTTGACATTTTGACAGACAGAGCTGGTGTAGACAGAGCCTAGTGGTTAACGGACATGACTGGTACCCTGAAGGTTGGCGGTTCAAGCCCTGGTGTAGCCAGGATAAGATCCGCACAGCTGTTGGGCCCTTGAGCAAGGCCCTGAACCCTGCATTGATCCCCGGGCGCTGCACTGTGGCTCCTAAGCAACTAGGAGTCAAATGCAGAGACCAAATTACCCCACAGGGTTCAATAAAGTTTTTCTTCTTCAAACTAGCAGAGGCAGTCCTGAACAGCCACGCTGAATTAATGTGCTCAGCACTACGATAGAGAAGCTCTTCTCAGACCTGTGGAGCAGCTCTGCGGCTCAAAACACACTGTGCGCATCACGTACTCGCTTCTGAAAACCCTGCAAAGCAAGTGTACCACACCGGAGGGCTGGTTGGAGGTCATCTGCAGCTCACTCTCGCTCGGCATACCTGCGTCTCACAGTGACCCACCTTTCACCCTCTGACTGTGGCTCACACACTCACACACTCACACTCAACATGGGAAATGCATAACCATTCAAAAGTTTGGAATCACCAAGAAATGTTTATGTTTTTGAAAAAAGTTTATACTTTCTCTAGAAATGTGTCTGTCAATTGTTGCTGTGGATCAATTTAAGGCAATTTAAGTATCAATTGCTTTTAAAAAACAAACATTTCGCAGTGAACTCATTTTTCAAACCTTACCCCACCCCACCCCACCCCAAACCAACACCAAAAAAATTAAAGACTACCATCTGCATGTTTTAGAAAAGCCATAAAAGTCGTGATGACACAATCTCACAAGACAGGCATTTCTCTCGGCTGCCACAGTGGAGTTCTGGACTTCAGGACCGTCTCATTTGCCACTCTGAATGTATCCGGTCCCTGTCCCCTTTTGCACTGGCTCGCGATGGCAGCTGTGTACGTGTGAACCCCACTGCCGACTGCAGACCTTCATGGCAGGCCTCCTGATCGACCAGTAGGGACTGCTAGAACTGGGAACCCTCTCTGACAGAAACCTCTGATATGGAGCTGCAGGCCACCAGATTCTCAGATGCCCTGAGGCTCATCCGTACCCCAGAGCGTGGAGCCTTAACCGACCTAGCCCCCGGCACCAGATTCTCAGAGGCCCTGAGGCTCATCCTTCACAGAACTAGCCCCCGGCAGCCCCACCAGAAGCACCGCTGTGGAGGCTCCAAGCACACAGGCACTAGATAGGGCAGCAGCCCATCAGCAGCCTAAATCAGCCACAGTTATGTGTGCACATTGTGTTTAAACTTTACAAATCACTCACGGATTGTGTGAGAGACACGATGTAAGTACTTTGCTTGAAGAAAGCTAAAACAAACATCAGGGATTGAACAGTAGGGCTTACCTCTATGTCTGTTCGTTGTTTTATCGAACATGAGCATGGCGTCTTCTACCTGCAAAATGGAGAAAAGAGGAGAGCAGGTCAATCCTGTGTCCAATACAGGTAAAGTGCGGGTCAGTCCAGTGTCTGTAGAGGCACATTTTCTAATCCTTATTTTTTGTATGTTTTATAAATTCTACAAAGTATAAGTATGCATTCTTACTACATTAAGACAGTGTACAAAACCGCTCAGCTAAAACATTCAGACTGCAGCATGTGACAAAGTGATAAGGAGAGGCTGGGTTTTGTGCTTGAAAATACATTGGGCAAAAGGTATGTTGACAGAGGAAGAGATATATTCAAGTGGGGGAATAACATGTTTACGAGAAAAGATACATTTTACAAAGCAGAAAAGATAAGGTATGACATCAAGCCCTGGCTTCTGTTTATTTAATGTGTCCATACCAACCCAACCCCCTGATCAGCAATCAATGTGACACACATACCCTTTGGTAGTAAACATCTTTAGAAATCCTGACATTGTACCTTGGATATTGTAGGACTGGAAAATGCATAGACAGCTTTAAAAATTCTGTCGTGTTAAGCAAAGCAACAGGTATAAAGAGGAACTGCCCCTCTTGCATTTTGGGGAAAATGTCGGTAAGCACATACCCCCATTCTATATTGGCTTGCAAGTGCGAATAAAGTCTTAAAATACTCTTTGGGGGTTCTTCACCCTCTGCTGAAATGGGAATAAGAGGATATTTCTACAACATGTCCCATACAGGTACAGAACAGGTCAGTTATATGTCTCATACAGGTACAGAACAGGTCAGTTCTGTGTCTCATACAGGTAAACAACAGGTCAGTTCTGTGTCTCATACAGGTAAACAACAGGTCAGTCCTGTGTCTCATACAGGTAAACAACAGGTCAGTCCTGTGTCTCATACAGGTAAACAACAGGTCAGTTCTGTGTCTCATACAGGTAAACAACAGGTCAGTTCTGTGTCTCATACAGGTAAACAACAGGTCAGTTCTGTGTCTCATACAGGTAAACAACAGGTCAGTCCTGTGTCTCATACAGGTAAACAACAGGTCAGTTCTGTGTCTCATACAGGTAAACAACAGGTCAGTTCAGTGTCTCATACAGGTAAACAACACGTCAGTTCTGTGTCTCATACAGGTAAACAACAGGTCAGTTATGTGTCTCATACTGGTAAACAACCGGTCAGTTCTGTGTCTCATACAGGTAAACAACAGGTCAGTTCTGTGTCTCATACAGGTAAACAACAGGTCAGTTCTGTGTCTCATACAGGTACACAACAGGTCAGTTCTGTGTCTCATACAGGTAAACAACAGGTCAGTTCTGTGTCTCATACAGGTAAACAGCAGGTCATTGCACATCGCCTCGGGTTTACAACTGGATATCAGCAGTGGGTTTTTTTATTTTTTATTTTTTTAATTAGGCAGGAAATGTATCAGTTGACTGTGAGCATGGCGAGTGTGACCCCCGGGGGGAAGGGGGTCAGAGAGACAGACAGGCAACAGCTGAGATTTGCAGAGACTCGAGAGAGGAACTCCTCCGTCTGTCGGATTAGATGACGCTGAATCTCAGGGTGGTTTCCAGAGGAAAGATCACAGCCCAATAAAATACGCTTTCTGTGCACCTGTCTCACACATCAAACACAATGATGATTCAGCAGGCCCAGGTCACACGGGTTCAGGCAGAACAGAGGGGCTGCCGGTTCAAACCCTGCATGGGGCATTGCCACAGTATCCTTCAGTAAACAGCCTGCTAAATAAAAGTGTCTCCACAGAGTTCTCCAGAAACGGCTGCACACAAAGCCAGCAGAAAACCATTTGCTTGATTTTCTTTTTCCTTTTCATCTCTCATTTTTTCTTCCCTGTTTTCTGACACCCGTCTCTCCTGACCTACAGTAGCACTTTAACAATTCAAGAAGTTTAAAGGTTCAAAAAGGAAAAACCTCCAAAAAGGCAATACCATTCCACTGTTGGGATACACCTCTCCTGTACAGAATGCAGAATGCATTATATTACCTGCTGGAAATGGATCAGGAGTATAAGTTTAAAAAAAAAAATGTTTTATGGAAGAGAGCCTGGTTGGGCAGGTGAACACACACACATCCATAGACTCTGACACTGTCAATCTGGTTGACTCTGCTGGGAATCCATGACAACAGAAAACAGGCCCACGGCAAAGACACATTTGTCCACACAGCGGAGGCCACTGAAACAGCTTGGGTTCATTTCCTGAGGTTGGGTCGGTTCCCACGGTTACTACACAGTGCGGTGTACTGGAGTTTACCCCCATTCACACACTCCTCTCTTTCAAGGTGAAACTGTCAGTCAAAATGGTCACAGGACATTGAAAGCATTAAAACTCACAGTTCTATCTGTAAAAACTATTTTACAATGTCATTGCTTTAGTTACCATGGTTCCTTATTTTATAACATGCTACACTGAAAGAAAAGCCTGACTAACACTTATTTGTTTAACAGTAGGCAATTTCGGACTCCTAACAGTCAAGAGAGCGTTGTGTATAGGCGGCCTGTAGCGTAGTGGTTACCCGCTACTGGGACCCACAAGGTCAGTGGTTCGATCCCCGGTGTAGCCACAATAAGATCCGCACAGCCATTGGGCCCTTGAGCAAGGCCCTTAACCCTGCATTGCTCCAAGGGAGGATTGTCTCCTGCTTAGTCTAATCAACTGTATGTTGCTCTGGGTAAGAGCGTCTGCCAAATGCCAATATTGTAATGTAATGTAATGTAAAAGAGAGGAATTGCAGCAACAAACACCCTCAAACCACAACACTGTGAATTTAAGAACTATAAACACAGGCAGAGGGTGAGTCAACATGTCAGGCAGCCTTTTTCAATGATAGGAAGGGATTTGTAATGGTCTTGTAAAAATGTTTTAACATAAAAATCTTACCTATTGCACCTTCAAATATTTGTTTAATTAGTAGTAGTCTCTCACGGAACCGGTAGTGTCCCAGGCGCAAAGCATGCTGGGAACAGCCCCCGGACACTACAATACATTTCCCTGCCAAAGCAGCTTGGACTCAAAAATGGGTTTTTATCAAGACATCTACTCAATTTTTCTCTTTTCTTCAAACCCCCCCCTCGCTCTCTCCCTCCACTCTGTCTCGCTTATATATATGGTAATTACATTAATCAGTACAAAATGCAGTTATTAAATCTGCTAATTGGTATGTAAATAATATCCTTCTGACACAGGCAGACCCACAATCCCTTTAATTTAAAAAATAAATACGAGTCTGTCAGTTTTCATTTCCGGTGACAGCGGTGGGCAGGCCTCGACGCGTCCTGGATATTACCGGCAAAGTGATGGAACCGCAGGCCGGCTGCGGCCGAACTGGGGGGGGGGGGGGCAGAAACATTGGCTTAACCTTGTTTAAATCCCCCCCCCCCCCCTCGATGTTACAGATGCACTGAGCCCGGGCAGCCAGCAGAACGCATCTCATCTGAAGGCAGCGCCGTGTGATTTTCCCTTTGATGAAAAAAGCAATGACAATTTCTCTTCTTTTACTGCGGATGGAACAGGGCGGGCAACAAGAGCTGGTCTTCCGCAGCGGTTACCCAAAGGGTCTGTGCAACCGGTCTACCTGCGTTTCACAAAGCAGGTAACGCATTCACATTCGGCAAACTACTCTGCAAAAAATATATATTTAAGCACACCAAAATTTGTACTTTATTACACCTGCTTATTCATGTGATTATCTAATAAGCCAATTGTGTGACAGTAGTGCAATGCATACAATCATGTAGATACGGGTCAGGAGCTTCCGTTAATGTTCACATCAACCATCAGAATGGGGAAAAATGTGATCTAAGTGACTTTGATCGTGGAATGATTGTTGGTGGCAGACAGGGTAGTTTGAGTATCTCAGAAACTGCTGATCTCCTGGGACTTTCACACA